>NC_036182.2:1500000-1800000 GCF_900002385.2 Plasmodium yoelii | reverse complement strand
TATATAACATTGATACCTTTATAATGTATTATTATTTATCTTTTCGATAATATTAATATTTAATTATATGGAGGCTTCACAATAAAATAATATTAAATATTAGTTATTAGTAGAGTATTTTATTATATTATATGTATAAGCATATAATAATAACGCATTATATCTATCATATTATTTATAATTATTAAAACAAACTATAACATTATATTTTATTAATATACTTATATTTTATTTTTTAACAATTTTAAATGTAATATATTTATACCTCAAAACTATAAAGCTTAAAAATTAATAGTGATTAATCTAATATTATACCAATATGGGAAATAAATTAAAGTATATAGAACTATTTCTATTATTTAAATTTAAAACATTAGCATAAAATAATACTAAATACAATCGAAAGTTAAAAGAATAGTATACATATATTTGTGTTGTAATTTTTTATTAATATGTATATTT
Organism: Plasmodium yoelii; assembly: GCF_900002385.2. Lineage (NCBI taxonomy): Eukaryota > Apicomplexa > Aconoidasida > Haemosporida > Plasmodiidae > Plasmodium > Plasmodium yoelii. Next base: position 1,799,538 of record NC_036182.2, on the reverse strand, counting down.
TTATTGTATTATTAAAAATGTTAGATGCATAAAACATCTTTTATAGATAACGTTGTGTTATCGAATCTCGATATACCATGGATCTATATTTTATGGATACCTATTATATATTGGTAATATTTTTAATTAACAATAAAAATATACCCATTAACCTGAAGGTATATTATAATGTAGGAAACTGTTCCAAATGAATCAAATTATAATTATACTCTGATATATAAAATTATTATACTGTTCGGTTATAAAAATACGATTTAAATTAAAATAATTAGTGGCACAAATTATAAGCTTTACTAAATAAAATGTTTCACCAAACAAAGAAATGCATTGTATATTATGTGGATAATTCAATATAGCCCCTGATTAACAGGTTTTATATAATAGGCAATTTCATATATCATAATATCACTTCATATATAACCAATATCTATATTAATATATACAATATAGACATTTTATTTTAATCATATTAAATTGACATGAACACTCAATTTAATATATTATAACATATGAAAAAATATTATGCGACCCCTTTCATATTTATGGATATGTTCCTTTGAGGGGGCATATTTGACTTTTGAATTTCATCTTGTGATTAAACATACGGAATTATACATATATTAAATTAGAGTTAAAATTATAAAAAATTAAATAAAGATATAATATTTAGCCCTAACCTGAATATGGGTTCCACAACATAAAACTATATAAAAATTATGCAAAAATTACTTATTTCTAAATAGACAGTTTCTTAAAATATATAAATCATTATTACTATTCCTGAAATAGTCACTCTATTCGAATCATATATTAACGATTCATTTTCTTCTTTATATTTTTTATTTTTTCTCTTATTTGTTGTTTTTTAAATCGTTTCCGAAATCCAAATAATGAATACTAATATAAAATGTTAAGAAACGTATGATTGTTTGTTAATGTGTTGCATATATATAATGAAAATAATTTTTTAATTTCTTATTATTTACCTTATAAGAAATTCCTAAAAAAAATGCTATTGCACCAAATATCGATAAAACTGTAAATAATTTCTTTCCTGTCGACGAGCTTGATGATGTAACTCCATATATTTGTGCAGAAAATTCTGATATCTCTGGAAAGGATGAAGAATATTTACAATTAGCACCTTTTCTAGTACAATAATTTTTAAAATTATCATAATCAGTTGATAAAACAGGCAATATTTTACTACGTGTAGTATCTCCAATATTATAGTCATCTTTGAGTTCTGTATATTTGTTAACAAACATAGTAACATTATTTGACAATGTGTCACCAGGTTTATTCGTTTCAACATCATCATACATATTACATAATAATTTGAATGAATCATAACATTTAGACAGATCCTCAATATTAATATTCATCAAATAATCTCTTTCATCCATGAATTTCTTAAGTTCTCCAATTTTATAGGCATCACTTATAAATTGTTTATATTTACCACTATTTTTTACATTTTTAGTAAAAAATTCGTTTATTGTTGTGAATCCCTTCTCTTTGATTTGATTTAATTTGTAACTAATCCATGAAATCATATATAGAAAAAATGCATTATTACTATTTGCATTATGATCTTTATTTACGAGTCCAGAATAACATTGTTCAAGTGACCATAAAAATCCAGCCGTAATTCTATCGAGATCATTATTGCATTCATTTCCTCCTGAACCATTCTCAGGGCAGTATTTAATAAAATTCTTATTTTCACCAAAAGTGAGTGTTCCAGTTTCGCCTAATTCATCGGGTAAATACGCCTTCAAAACACCAAATTTTCTACACTAAAAAACATTTAAAAAAAATTAATAAAAACATGTATTAAGAAAATGTTATTAAAATAAAACTTAATGAAGTTTATAGGAAATATAATATCAAAAAGTGTATATACCAATTCATCATTCATTATGATGGAATATACTTTATAATCTCTAGGTTAAGGGGGTATCATATCATATATATACTAAAATAGATAATACAATTATTTAACCCTATATACAGAAATTGTCTGTAGATAAAAATGTTATTATTATTATTAATTTCAATTTAAAATTAATATGGAATAATGATATAATATATTACTAAAAGAATATTATATATTTTTTATGGTAGTTAGATAAATTACCTTATTTTGGGGCTTGTTTAATACATGTTTTATCATATATATATAATACAATTTTGCATAAATTGTTATCCTTAATAACATTCATATGGCCATTATTATAAAAATTAAAGTAACATTGTAATGAATTTAGAATATATCTTCTTATAAATATGCTTTAATAGAGAAAATAAACGTCCTAAAACTTAAATACTGTATAATCTAAAAAATAAAAAATTATATTATTACTATAATCCTTAAAAGTATATAAATAGTGATTTTTAAAGATATATTAAATTTTTATATAATTTTTTCTTATAATATATAATACTGTTTTTTTCTAAAATTATATTATTTTCGAATTAAGTTGCATTGTTCCCTTTTTTAATTGCATATACATAATTTTAATATTATTTTTATTTAATATATATCCATTACAATTATATTTAACATTTTCAATAACTTTATTTTTATTTCTACAAATTCCAATTTATAAGTATTCCTTGTTGGGTAATTTTATAATATATTTTGCACACCTTTCCCACGGTTTAGAACGACAATTAGCACTGAAACCGGATTTATAAACTTAAATAAGACTTTTAATGCATATTTTTTTAAAATAATACTTAGAAATATTAAATATTAACATATAAATAAGTATTGATGCGAATTTTAAAGTATAATAGAAGACTATGTGTATTAGGTTGGTATATTGCACTTTGAGAGGAGAGATAAGGGAAGTATGTTTTTTTAAGACAAGGATGTAGCCATATAATATTTATTTATTCTACATAGTTTAATTATATTTTCTGCCATTAAAACTTTCAATTAATATATACATTAAAAATAACTTAGAATTATTACTTTTCTAAATATATAGTTTGCTTTTATATTTTAATAAATAATATTATACTATATATTTTATAATAAACTATATTTTTAAGAAAACTATAAAATTATTAATATTATTTTTCTTGGTAGTGTTAATTCTAATATTATCGCATTAATGCATACTTAAATAAATATTATAATATTTTATTTGATCTTTTATGCATACAATTTTAATCTTATCATACCTTTAATAATATATATAAACGTATTTGAATCAAATAAACATAATATATTTTTCGTATTTAATACGTTTATCTATTGTTATTACTATTATTATTGTTACTGCTATGTCACTGTATAGTACAACGGAATAATTAATGCTCTTAATAAAAATACTTTAAATCTATGTATAATATTTCCTCGCTTCATAGTTTTTAAATTATTTTAGAACATATATATTATCTCGTAAAAACATTATATTTAAATTATATATCTGTGAAGTTGTATATATATAGTAACATAATAAAAATACTATTAATTCAAATTAAATTAATTACATAATTTTTATATATACTTTGCATTAATATATAATTGTATATATTTCCAAAAATTAACATATTTCAGTTTTAGTCATTAATACAATATTATATATATATCAATATTAGAATAACATTAATTTTATGTACTATATTGTTTATAAGTATTATAACAAACTATAACATTAAATTTTATTAATATACTTATATTTTTTCTTTTAACTATTTTAAAAAATAATTTATTTGTGCCTCAAAACTATAAAGTTTAAAAATTAATAGTGATTAATCTAATATTCTACCTTTATAGTAAATAAATTAATGTATATAGAACGATTTATATTATTTGAATTTAAAACTTTAGCATAAAATTATACCATATATACTCGAAAGTTAAAAGGATAGTATGCCTATATCTATAATGTAATTTTTTATTAATATGTATATTTTTATTGTATTATTAAAAATGTTAGATGCATAAAAAATCTTTTATAGATATCGTTGTGTTGTCGAACCTCGATCGATATTTTATGAATCTGTATTATATGACTACTTATTATATATTGTTAATATGTTTAATTAATCTTAAAAACAAACGTATTAATATGAATGTATATTGTAATGTAGATGAATATTCAAAATGAATCATCTTATAATTCACACCCAGCCTCACATATAATGCTATTATTACAATTGTATTGGCGTAATATAATTTAAATTAAAACAAATATGATAGAAATAATAAGTTTCATTAAATAAAATTTTCATCAAATAAAGAAGCATTGCGTTATGCATAATTCGATATAACCGTAGATTAACAAATTTTATATAATAGGAAATTATTATATAGAATAATATGAATTCATATATAACAATATCTATATTAATATATCCAATATATACATTTTTTTTAATCATATTAAATCCATATTAACACGCATTTATATATATTGTGATTTTTGAAAAAAATGTTATGTAGTTCCTTTAATATTGATGAAAGTAGTCCTTTTTTGGTTGCATATTTAAACTTTATCTCGTGGTTAACTATACGGAATTATACATATATTAAATTAGTGTTCAAATTATAAAAAATTAAATAAAGATATAATACTTATCCCTAACCCAAATATGGGTTACACAAACACAACCCTGGCCCGAAACATAAAAACTGTATAAAAATTATGCAAAAATTACTTATTTCCAAATATTGTTTCTTAAATATATCAATCATTATTACTATTCCTGAAATAGTCACTGTTATTCGAACCATATATTAATGATCCATTCTCTTCTTTATGTTTTTAGTTTTTCTCTTAAATGTTGTTTTTGAGATCGTTTCCGAAATCCAAATAACGAATACTAATATAAAATGTTAATAAGCGTACGGTTGTTCGTTTATGTTTACATATATAATGAAAATAATATTTTAAATTCCTTATTATTTACCTTATAAGAAACTCCCAATAAAATTGATGCTGCAACAAATATAATTGCAATTGTAATTAATGTATTTTGTGTTACTGAACTTCGTGGACAAGCTACAAGTGGTGAGATACTACTACATTCAAGACTATTATATTTATTTTCAAAAATTTTATAATCTTTTAATAAACTAAACCATAGTTGAGAATAAGAATCTCCTTTAGTAATATCTAAAGCATTTTTATGTTTTTCATATTTTTCAAAAAATTCTCCACCACTTTCTAAACATGTCTTGCATTGTTTTTTTTCTGGATCAAGTTCATTATACACGTTACATAATGATTTAAATGGATCATAATAATTAGATATATATTTAATATCAATATTCATCGATTTTATTTTATTTTCTATAACATCCTTATTAATCTTATCACCATTATCACTATTATCAGCTATATGCCCATTATAACAACTATTTGTTTTTATTTTTTCAGTATAAAAGTCGTATAATTTGGTGGTTCCATTTTGTGTTTTTTGATTTAGTTTATAACTTAACCATAAAATAGCGTATTCAACAAGTTTATCACTATCTATATCTCCCTCACCAAACATATTTAGTAACAATATAAAACCAGAGATAATCTTTAGTTCATCACTACTACATTTACTATCAGGGCAATACATACTTAATAAATCCATAGAAAGATCATTTCCCGAGTTTTTCAGATCATCAACAAAATAATTATCAATCTCATTAATTGATTTACACTACGAATATATTTTGCAAATTAAAAAAAAAATTGTATTAATATAAATGTTACTAAAATTAAAATTAATATAATTTATAGGAATACAAGATACGAATAATATAAGAAAAAAGATATATACCACTTTAGAAGACATTATAATGAAATTCTGTTATAATTTGGAGATTATGCTGGATGATGTTATTTATATATATTGTATAAAATATATGTTGTATTTACTTAATCTCTTTACGTAGCAATTATCTTTCGTTAGACATATTATTCTTAATTTTAACTTCATATAAAATAATAATACATTAGTATTGCTAAAATCATATTATACTTATTTTATGGAATTTAGCTAAATTGCCTTAAATAGAGGGTTGCTTATACACTTTTACCATATGTATATATAATGTATTTTATACAAAAAATTCTATTCTTACTAACATTTGGTATAACTTTATTATAAAAATGGATATACTTTTATAAAGAATTTAAAGTATGTTTGAACATAGAAAATGAATATATTTATATCTTATGTTTTAATGATTATCCTTCTAAAACATAAATGGTGTATAAATATAAAAAATAATATTATTACTACAATCCTTAAAAGTATATAAATAGTAAATTTTAAAAAAATATTAAATAATTATATACTTGTTTCTTATAATATATATTATAGTTTTTTCTAAAATAATAGTATTTTCAAATTTAGCTACATGCTCCATTTTCTATACAAATTATATAAATTTATATTATTTATATTTAATATATATAAATTAAAAAACAATTTTAATGCGTTAAATAACTTTATTTTTATTCCTACATATCCCAATTTAGAAGTATTATCTGTTGGGTAATTTTATTATATATTTTCCCATCTTTTCCATTCTTTAAAACAACAATTAGCACTGAACCAGTATTTATAAGCTTAAATAAGCCTTTGAATGTATATTATTTTTAAAATAATACATAGTAAATATTAAATATTAACACATAAATAAGTATTGATGCACTTTTAAAGAATAATAGAAAACTATGCGTAATTAAGTTGGTATATTGACCTATAAGAGGAGAGAGATAAGATATATTTTCTCTTTTAATATATATATTTAGATAAATATTCGTTAAATTTTCTGCATTTCTCATTTTTATCTTATATATTTTATTGTTATAGTTATCAATGTATATAAATTCAAATAATTTATTAAAAATTCTATATTTTATTAATTCTACGATAAAACAATGGTAATTTCGATTATAAAACGATGATTCATTAAACAATGATAATATAATATGAAATAATAAAAAGGCTTTTAACGTGAATTGAGGATTTAGCCTTTTCTTTATTTATCCAGTTTTTTATAATATAAAACCAAATATCACAATTTGGATCTTTAACAAATATATAAAAATGATACATTTATAATGTATTATTATGTGTCTTTTCGATAAAATTAATGTTTAATTATATGAAGTTTCCATAATAAAATAATATTTCAATATTAGTTATTAGTAGAATATTTTACTAGATTATATGTATAGTTATATAATAATAACACATTTATCTATCATATTATTTATAATTATTATAACAAAATATGAAAAATTATTAATATACTTATATTTTATTTTTTAACTATTTTAAATGTAATATATCTATACCTCAAATCTATGAAGTTTAAAAATAAATAGTAATTAATCTACTATTATACCTTTGTAGAAAATAAATTAATGTATATAAAGCAACTTTTATTAATACTGATTAATTTTAATACAAATGTAAAGGAAATACAAAAATATAATGGCAACTACAATTAAAACTTAAAAAAATATTGTATATATAGTGTATTTTTTATGTATTACTAAAAATGTTAGAAGCATAATAATATCTATAGACAACGTTATATTGTCGATTCTCTATCGATATTTTATGACTATCTATTATATATTGGTAATATGTTTAATTAATATTAAAAGCATATGTATTAACCTGAAGGTATATTATAATATAGACAATTATTCCAAGTGAAAAATATTATAATTCATATCCAATCTCATATAATGGTATTATTACAGTTCAGTTGGCGTAATATAATTTAAATTAAAATAATAGTGACGCAAATCATAAGCTTTACTAAATAAAATTTTCATCAAATAAAGAAACATATTTTATATTGTGTTATGCACAATTTAATATATCACCCCCTGATTAACAAGTTTTATATAATAGATAATTATGATATTTCATAATACAACTTCATATATAGCCAATATCTATATTAATACATGCAATATAGACATTCTATTTTAATCATATGAAATCTATATTAGCACTCATTTTAATATATTATAACATATGAAATATGTTATGCGACGACTTTCATATTAATGGCTATATTCCCTTTTTGCTGCATATTTAGACATAATCTCGAGATTAAACATATGGGATGATAAATATATTTATTTAGTATTCAAATTATAAAAAATTAAATAAAGATATACCCGAACACTAACTCAAAACGTAGAATCAGTGAACAAACCTATAAACCATAAGCACAACCTTGACCCTTAATACATGAAAATCTCGATATCAAGAAATATTATAATTAAAAAATAAATTAATTTTATGTATGCATATGTATATATATTTCTTGACTTTACAATTTTAGGTTTCATTATTTTATTTTTATATTTTATTTATTTGTATTTTTTTAAAATTTATATACTCTATGTTTTACTATTAAAAGGGAATTTATAATTCGTATTCATTTATAAAAAAATATGGGCGTCAATATTACTACCAATAAATAATTTTTATAAAATTAACAATTTTGCTATAAAAATATTATTTAGTAAAATTTGTATTAAAAGTAATAAAAAAATTACAGAATGTTTGATTCTCATACTATAAATTTTATCATACTATTATTATTATGAGGTAAAAAATATTTTTATTATAGTAGTATTAGTAATATATAGAATTAACTGCATTTGTCAGGTTAAATTAATTATTTTAATGTTTAAAAACATAATAGACATGCTTTATATTAAAAACCGTGCATTATCAAAGAAATTTTATAAAAAAAATGAAAAAAAAAATAGAAAAATACTTATTTTAATATAATTATTAACATAATATTTATATTACTATGGTTGTTTATTTATTAATGTAAGTATATATAACTATATTAAAATTGCATGCTATCAAACTTATATTAAAACGAATATATTTTTTTAATATTATTTTATTACTTTTATATTTTTATTTTAAATGGTTGATTCTCTATTAGGTAAAAACAACATAGTTTTTTCTATTATATATAAATATAAGTATATATGTAATTCCATACATAGTGAGCTGTTTTATAAATTTTAAATTAGTTTAATTAATTATAAAAATACAAACTAGTGTATTCATAATGGTATATATTAAAAATATAATTTATATAATATAATTAAAATTATTTATTTTTAGATATTATAATATTAATCAAATTATGAATCATAATATTTTTGATATTCATTATTTATGAATGCTTCTATTATTAACTTCGTTTTGTGATTTAATTAATTAAATAAAAAATATATTAAACCTATAAATATGATAAAAACATACATTCTATCGTTTAAATAATAATTTGTATTTTTTAAAATAAATATTTGTTTTTTATACTTTATTGGAGAAAATTATTTGCTTCAATTTTAATTATACTTGTCCAGATTTTCGATTTGATAATTTTTAATCAAAAAAATACTAATATATATTTAATATTTTATTTGTAAAATTCAAAAATGAATAGGTTTTATATTCAAATTGTTTTATTTCTTTTAATCATCTCCCTATATGTGAATAATAAAACCCTTGCAACAGAGCCTGTTCCAGAAGATACAACACCCGAAGAAACACTCGATTTAACAATTGACACAACACATCAATACCCTACGTAAGAAAATACAAAAATATATATATTCATATTTCATTATGAACATAATAAATGTACGTCTTTGCAACATTGTTATAAATACAATAACTTTATTTTTATATGCATTAAAAATATGTTCATTTTTAACAATAATAGTTCAGAAGAAATATATGAAGCAAACAAGCACTTATTATGCACCAATCCCGAAGAAACTATACAAGCAGAAAAACTTATGAACGAGGCTGTAACACATTTAGAGTATCATGCTACAAGTAAGCATGCTTATAGATTATTCGGAGAATATCATCCTAAGCGTATGTATTTATATAAAAAAAAACTTAAAGACTATACAAAAGTTAGAAAAGTTGAATATATAATTGATGATCCAAATAAGGTATCAATTAACGAACAATATTAAAGTTATAAACAAAATTGAAATTCAAAAATGATTATAATTTATATACATGTATTTCTATTTACTTCCAATAGTATAATAAAATAATAAACAAGTTATGGGATCCCGATAGTGACAGTTATTTTTATAAAGGCTCGGTTAAAAGTATACAAAACATAAATAATTACCCAAATTAACATATTATTGTTACTATTTATTCTTTCCCATATCTTCAAACTCATGATATTTTAATTACATCTATGCAATTTTATAATATGTTTTTTAGGAAAAATTGCCCGTGTGTACACTCCAAATTTAGTATTGATACAGCATCGTTCTAAAAAATGGCCGTGGTCTCGTGAGAAATATTTTTATGCTTTAGCTGCAAAATTTGAAGTAAGGAATATTTCCCTCTTCTGTTTCGTTATAAATCATATTTTTCGTATTACTCACAATAATTTATGCAATATATTTTTATTAATTTTGTAGGTATCAGAAGACCAAACTATAATTGTCATTGCTTCAGCAAATATAAATGATCACAACCCTTCCAATAAAGAATATCAAAACACAATCATAAAAAACGCAAATTTATTCACAACAGAAATTGATTCTGAAGATGATATTAGAAAAGGAAAATTAAAAAAAACGGTTGTTAACTTAATTGGATACATCATTAAAAAAAAAGACAAATATGTTGATATCACCTATGTTGAATCTGTAATCGATATACAAATTTTAAAAACATAACAGTTTATTTCAATAATTACTAAAAAATATTGTTTAAAATAAGTGTATATATTTATAATTTCCAAAAAATTTAAACATTTTATATATTCATCCATTTATATTTTTTTTCTTAGATTGATCGCCATGTTCCCAGTTACCTAAAACGTATGATTACACAAGTTTTGGAGTTTGTTTTCATTCATAAATAAACATATATTTCATATATTTGTTCAGCATCGTAATATTAGAAGATTTATGTTAATAAAACGATTTATTTACATGCGTAATGGTTGCTTTAAATTATCATCATAAAATGTTATTTTGCTTTAAGAATTTTCTTTATGTATATTATTTGTTTATGTCTTTTAATGTTAGGATGTATCTATAAGTATTAATTTTATGAATACTACAAATAGAACTGTTATAACCTATGAATATCTTTTATTTATGATATTCCTTTCATTTAATGGCTATCACCCTTTGGGGTTGCATATTTGAACTTCATCTCGCGATTAAAATGCGAAATGGTACATATATTTAATTCGTGTTCAAATTATAAAAAATTAAATAAAGATATAATGCTTAGCCCTAACCCAGATATGGGTTCCACAACATAAAAACTATATAAAAATTATGCAAAAATTGTGACCAAAAATTACTTCCCAATAGACAGTTTCTTATCGTATATCAATAATTATTACTATTCCTCAAATAGCCACTCTCTTCGAATCATATATTATTGATTCATTCTCTTCTTTATATTTTTTATTTTTTCTCTTAATTTTTGTTTTTGAAATCGTTTCCGAAATCCAAATAACGAATACTAATATAATATATTAAGAAACGTATGAATTTTGTGTTAACGTTTGCATATATATAATGAAAATAATTTTTAAATTCCTTATTATTTACCTTATAAGAAATTCCCAAAAAAATTCCGATTGCAACGAATATAGATAAAACTATAAATAATTTGTTTCCTATCGACGAACTTGATGTATCTCCAGACATTTGTGCAGAACATTTTACAGTAATATTTTTATCTATCGTTGGAAGGGGTGAAGATTTGCAACATTGAGTATTATTACATTTATTTTTAAAATTATCATAATCGGTTGATAAAGTACACAATAATTGTTTGTATGAACTTTCATCAATATTATTATGATCTCGATTAAGTTCATTATATTTTGTAACAAATGCTTCAGCTTTTTCCGAACATTTTGTGCAATTTGACTTGTTTTTTTCATACTCAATATGCATTTCACATAATAATTTAAATGCATCATATAATTTAGTTATCATGCTCTTATTCATACTTAAAAAATAACATTTTGTATCTATAAGTTCCTTATAACTGCTATATTCACTAATATTAACTATAGGATTACTATACTTATCACCACCCTTTATATCTGTTTTATAAAAATGTTGTAGAGTACTGATGTGGCTTTCATTATTTTCCTTTAGGCTTAACATATAACTTAACCATATCATAATGTATTCAACAATATTGATGTTACTATTTGCAACCGACTTAAACAAATTAGAATCCTTAAAGAATGCATCAAACAAATATAGACATCCCGCATTAATTTTTTCGAGAGGCATATCACAAGTATTATTATTACAATAAGTTTTGAAATGTTTATTGCTATTAAATTGATATTTTCCATCACTCCCCAATGTATCGGGGAAATCCTCCCACACATTCTTGAACTTTTCACACTAAAAAACATTTAAAAACAATTATTATAAATGTTTAATATTGAAAATTTTATTAAAATAAAGTTTAATGATATTTATATATAATACAATAACAAAAAATATAAAGAAAATTATTATTATTAAAAAACGCATATACTATATTTTTATCCATTGTGATGAAATTTCATTTTAGATTTGTAAATTTAGTAGAATCATGTTGTTTTTATATGTACTGTACCAAGTATCTGACACAAATACTTTAACCCTATAAATGACAACTATCTGTATTTAAATATATTATATATTTTTCAATAGTTAAATTAATATAGAATAATGATATAGTAGTATTACTAAAAAAACGCTACATTCCTTTTAATGATAATTATATAAGTTACCTTATTGGATTAATACATTTTTGGTTAAATATAGATATGATACATTTTATATAAAAAATGCTATTCTTACTAACATCTGGTATAACTTTGTTATAAAAATGAATATACCTTTATAATGAATTTAATGTTTGAACATAAAACATAATTATATCTTATGTTTTAATAATTGCCCTTCTAAAACATAAATACTGTATAAATCTAAAAAATAAAAAATTATATTATTACTATAATCCTTAAAAGTATATAAATAGTAATTTTTTAAAATATATTAAATATTTATATACTTGTTTCTTATAATGTATAATATAGTTTTTTCTAAAATTATAACATTTACAAAATAAGTATCATTATTCCCTTTTTTAATTTCATATACATAAATTTATATTGTTTTTATTTAATATAAATAAATTCATAACCCATTTTAATGCGCTAAATAACTTTATTTTTATTCCTATATGCTTCAATTTAGAAATATACCTTATCGGATAATTTTATAATATATTTTACGCACCTTTTCCTCTGTTAAAATAACAATTAGCACTGAACCTATATTTATAAGCTTAAATAAGTCTTTGAATGTAGATTATTTTTAAAATAATACTTAATATATATTAAATATTAAACATATATACCTACTGATGATATTTTAAAGTATAATAGAAAACTATGTTTAATTAAGTTGTTATATTAGCATTTAAGAGGAGAGAGATAAGATATATTTGCTCTTTTAATATATAAATTTAGGTAAATATTCGTTAAATGCTCTACATTGTTCATTTTTATCTTATATATTTGATTGTTATAGTTATCAATGTATATACATTCAAATAATTTATTAAAATTCTATATTTTATTAATTCTATGGTAAAACAATTATAATATAATATGAGTTAGTATGGAATAATAAAAAGATATTTAACATGAATTGAGTTTTTAACTTTTTCTTTATTTATCTAGCTTTTTAGAATATAAAACCACATATCCCAAATTGAATTTTTAACAAATATATAACATTGATACCTTTATAATGTATTATTATTTGTCTTTTCGATAATATTAATGCTTAATTATATGAAAGTTTTACAATAAAACTATATTTCAATATTAGTTATTGGTAGAGTATTTTATTAGTTTATATGTATACAATAATAACTCTAGTTTTATCTATCATATTATTTATAATTATTATAACAAACTATAACATTAAATTTTATTAATATGCTTATATTTTATTTTTTAACTATTTTATAATATAATTTATTTATACCTAAAAACTATAAAGTTTAAAAATTAACAGTTAATAATTTAATATTACACCTTTATAGAAAATAAATTAGTGTATATAGAACTATTTCTATTATTTGAACTTAAAACATTAGGATAAAATGATACTATATATAATCGAAAATTAAAAGGATTTCATATATATATTTATAATTCAATTTTTTTTATTAATATTCATATTTTTATTGTATTATTAAATATGTTAGATCCATAAAACATCTTTTATAGATATCGTTGTATTGTCGAATATCGATCGACATTTTATGAATCTATATTTTATGATTATCCATTATTACATTTCAGTTGGATAACATGATTTAAATTAAAATCAATATGGTACAAATAATAAGTTTTACTAAATAAATGTATTCACCAAACAAAGAAATGCATTGTATATTATGATGTGAATAATTCAATATAACTCTGGGTTATCAAGGCTTATATAATAGGCAATTATTATATAGAAAATATTTATATTAATATTTGTAATATATTTATTTTAATCATATTAAATCGGCATGAACACTCAATTATATATATTATAACTTATAAAATGTGTTATGTAACCCCTTTCATATTAATGACAGTACCCATTTGGGGGATACATATTTTGAACATCATCTCGTGATTAAACATACGAAATGGTACATATATTTAATTAGCGTTCAAATTAAAAAAATTAAATACAATATAATGCTTAGCCTTAACCTGAATATAGGTTCCACAACATAAAAACTATGCAAAAATTATAGTCAAAAATTACTTCCCAATAGACAGTTTCTTAAAATAGATTAATCATTATTACTATTTCTGAAATAGTCACTCTCTTCGAATCATATATTAATAATTCATTTTCTTCTTTATATTTTTTATTTTTTCTCTTATTTGTTGTTTTTTAAATCGTTTCCGAAATCCAAATAACGAATACTAATATAAAAATGGTAAACGGATTATTTTTTTGTTAACGTTTGCATATATATAATGAAAATAATTTTTTAATTCCTTATTATTTACCTTGTAAGAAATTCCTAAAAAAAATGCTATTGCACCAAATATCGATACAACTGTAAATAACTTGTTTCCTATCGACGAACTTGACGATGTATCTCCAGATTTTAGTGCATACATGTTTGATGTTATCTCTGAAAAATATGGAATGTTGCTACATTTCTTATTTAAATTATTATAATCAGTTGATAAAGCAGACAATATTTGACGATGTGGGGCATCTTCATTATTATATTTATTGTTTAGCTCTGTATATTTGTTAATAAACTCATTCACATTATTTGACAGTATCTCGCTTGTTTGACCCTGTGCAACATTACCATACATACTACATATTAATTTGGATGCATCATAAAAATTAGAAAGATCTTTAATGTCAATATTCAACAATTCGTTTTGTTTATTTATGAATTCCTCAAGATCTGTATATGTATAGGCAGCATCTCTAAATTTTTTATATTTATCATTTTCATTTACATGTTTAATATAAAAATCGTTTATTTTGGTGGCATTGTGCTCTGTGTTTTTATTTAATTTGTAACTTAACCATAAAATAATATATAGAAAAAATGGTTTAGTATTATTTTCATTATAACTTTTATCTAGGGATATAGTAAAATATTGTTCAAGTAACCATAAAAATCCAATCGTAATTTTATCGAGATCAGTATTGCAGTCTTCATTAGGGCAGTAATTTTTGAATTTCGAATATTCAAAAAAATCAGGTGTTGTAGTTATGCTTAAATCATCGGGTAAATACGTCCTCAAAAAACCAAATTTTCCACACTAAAAAACCATTTAAAAAAAATTGATAAAAATATGTATTAAGAAAATGTTATTAAAATAAAACTTAATGAAGTTTATAGGAAATATAATATCAAAAAGTGTACATACTAAACTATCATCCATTATGATGAAATATAATTTATAATCTCTAGGTTAGGGGGATACCATATTATATATACTAAAATAGGTAATACAATTATTTAACCATATATACAGCAATTATTTGTAGATAAAAATATGTTTATTATTATTAATATCAATTTAAAGATAATATATAACAATATATAATTTTATGGTAGTTAGATAAATTCTCTTATTTGAGGATAGATTAATACATGTTTTATCATATGTATATATAATACAATTTCGCATAAGTTATTATAAAAATTAATATACTTTTATAAAGAATTTAAAGTATGTTTGAACATAAAAAAGGAACATATTTATATCTTCTGTTTTAATGATTTCAATTCTAAAACTTAAATACTTTATAAATCTAAAAAATATAAAATTATATTATTACAATAATCCTTAAAAGTATATAAATAGTTATTTTTAAAAATATATTAAATATTTATATACTTTTTTGTTATAATATATAATATAGTTTTTTCTAAAATTATATTATTTTCGAATTAAGTTGCATTCTTCCCTTTTTTAATTGCATATACATAATTTTAATATTATTTTTATTTAATATATATCAATTCCAATTATATTTAACATTTTCAATAACTTTATTTTTATTCCTATATAATTAAATTTATAAATATTCCTTATTGGGTAATTTTATAATATATTTTGCACATATTTCCCACGGTTTAAAACGACAATTAGCACTGAAACCGCATTTATAAGCTTAAATAAGACTTTTAATGCATATTGTTTTTAAAATAATACTTAGTAAATATTAAATATATAACACATAAATACGTATTGATGAAAAATTTTAAGTATAATAGAAAATTATGTGTATTAGGTTGGTATATTGCACTTTGAGAGGAGAGATAAGGGAAGTATGTTTTTTTAAGACAAGGATGTAGCCATATAAAATTTATTTATTCTACATAGTTTAATTATATTTTTTGCCATTAAAACTTTCAATTAATGTATACATTAAAAATAACTTAGAATTATTACTTTTCTAAATATATAGTTTGCTTTTATATTTTATAATAAACCATATTTAGTTCTGTAATGTAAAAGTATATAATTATGAATATTATTTTGCTTGGTAGTGCTAACTCTAATACTATCGCATTAATGCATACTTAAATAAATGTTATAATATTTCATTTTATCATGTATACATACAATTTTAATATGACCATACCTTTAATAATATATCTAATTAATATATATCAACGTATTCGAATCAAATGAATTTAGTGATTTGTTCGTACTTAATATTTTATCTATTGTTACTGCTATATCACTGTATATTACAACGGAATAATTAGTGCGCTTAATAAAAATACTTTAAATCAATGTATAATATTTCCTCGTTTCATAGTTTTTAAATCAAGTATTTTAGAACATATTTCTTTGTAATAGCAATATATTTAATTATATATTTGTGAATTTGTATATATATAATAACCTGATAAAAATATTATTAGTTCAAATTAAATTAATTATTACATACTTTTTCTATATACTTTGCATTAATATATAATTGTATATGTTTCACAAATCTAACATATTTCAATATTAATTATTGGTATTTTACTAGATTATATATATAGTCATATAATAATAACGCATTTTATCTATCATACTATTTATAATTATCATAACAAACTATAACACTAAATTTTATTATATACTTATATTATATTTTTTAACTATTTAAAAATATAATTTATTTATACCTCAAAACTATAAAGCTTAAAAATTAATAGTGATTAATCTAATATTATACCTTTGTGGGAAATAAGTTAATGCATAGAGAACTATTCCTGTAATTTGAATTTAATACTTTAGCATAAAATGATGCTATATATAATTGTTATTTTAAAGAATAGTATACATATATTTATGTTGTAATTTTTTATTAATATCCATATTTTTATTTTATTATTAAAAATGTTAGATGCATAATATGCCTTTTATAGATAATGTTATATTGTCGAATCTCGATCGATATTTTATGAATCTATATTTTATGACTATCTATTATATATTGTTGATATGTTTAATTAATCTTAAAAACACACATATTAATATAAATATATATTGTAATGTAGATGAATATTCAAAATGAATCGAATTATAATTATACTATGATATATAAAATTATTATACTGTTCGGTTATAAAAATACGATTTGAATCAAAATAAATATCATACAAATAATAAGTTTTACTAAATAAAATCTTCATCAAATAAAGAGACATATTATGATATGCATAATTCAATATAACTATGGATTAACAAACCTTATATAATAAATCATTATGATATATCGTAATATGAATTAATATATGCAATATAGACATTTTATTTTAATCACATTAAATCGGTATGAATATACAATTGTATATATTATACGTTATGGGAAATATGGTATGTTGTCCCTTTCGTATTAGCTTATGGCCCTTTTTGGTTGCATATTTGGACTTTTAAGCTTGATCTCGAAATTAACAATACGCGTTGGTACATATGTTTAATTAGTGTTCAAATTACAAAAAATTAAATATAATATAATACTTAGCCCTAACCCGAATGTGGGTTCCACAACCTCAATCCTGACCCACAACATAAAAACTATATAGAAATTATGCAAAAATTATGATCAAAAATTAATTATTTCAAAATAAACAATTTCTTAACATATATAAACCATTATTACTATTCATGGAATAATCACTACTCTTCGAATTACATATTAATAATTCATTTTCTTTATTATTTTTTTTATTTTTCTTTTTAAATGTTGTTTTTGGAATTTTTCCCGAAATCCAAATAACGAATACTAATATAAAAATTAAAAAAATTTTATAATTTATTTATATTCACAAATGATTCAGTGATGTATATATTTTTTAAACTCCTTATCATTTACCTTATAAGCAATTCTCAAACAAATTGCTGTTACAACCAAAATAAATGGAATTAGTGCGTTCCTTATTATTGATCTTCGTGAATATGTTGGGAGAGACGGGTAATTGATATATTTATAATATTTACATCTATTTTTTAAATTATTATAATCATTTGATAATGTAGACAATAGTTGATTATATGAATTGCCTTTAATAATACTATATTTGTCATTAAAATCATAATATTTTTCATTAAGTTCATCATATTTTTTAACAAATTTTTGAGCTTTTCCTAAATATTCCTCGCAATTTGAAACGTTTGCATAAAGTTTAGTATTCATCTCACATAATAATATAAATGATTCATAAAATTTAGATATAATGCTCATATCCATATTTAAAAGGTAATTATTTTTATCTATAAGATCCTTATAACTACGATAATGACTTTCAACACCAGATATATGATTTGTATACTTCTCAGCATTCTTTATATATTGATTATAAAAATCTTTTAGATTGTTTATTTTTCCATTTGATTTTAGGCTTAACATATAACTTAACCATATTATGATGTATTCAACCACCTTGATATTATTATTTGTATATTCTTTAAACGAATAAGAATCCCCAAACATATTTTTAAACAAATATAAACATCCACCATTAATTTTTTCGAGCTCATCATTACGTCCATTATTATTATCATAATATTCACTGAAAAAATTTTTATCATTAATTTGATAGTCTCCATTATTTTCGAATTCATCGGGAAGCAAGTTCCTTACTAAAAGGAATTTACTACACTAAAAAAATATTTAAAAATAATTATTAGAAATGCGTATTATTGAAAAAGGTATTAAAATAAAGTTTAATGATATATATAATACAATATCAAAAAATGTAAAGTAAATTATTATTATTAAAAAAGTCTATACCATGTTGTCATTCATCATGATGGAATTTTATTTTTTATTTGTAAATTTAGTAAAATCATGCTATTTGAAATACACAGCTCCCAATATGTGACGCAGATACTTTGACCCTATAAATAACAACTGTCTGTAGTTAAATATATTATAATTTTTTTAATAATTAAATTAATATAGAATAATAAAATAATATGATTACTAAAGAAACGTTACATTTCTCTTTATGATAATTAGCTAAATTATCTTAGAGGGGTGTTTAATACATATTTTATTAAATATAGATGTGTATTTTATACAAAAAATTGTATTCTTGCTAATACATGGTGTAACTTTATTATAAAAATGAATATACTTTTATAATGAATTTAAAAAATATATAATTACACACATGCTTTAATATAGAACATAAACAACGCCCTGAAACTTAAATACTTCACACATATAAAAAATTTTAAAAGTTATTATTATTATAATCCTTAAAGTATATAAATAATTATTTAATAAGATAGACTTAATACTTATATACTTGTTTCTTATAATATATAATACAGTCTTTTCTAAAATTATAGCATTTACAAAATAAGTTGCATTGTTCCATTTTATATGCAAATTATATAAATTGATATTGTTTTTATTTAATATAGAGAAATTAAAAAAAAATTAATGCATTAAATAACCTTTTTTTATTCGTATATACTTCAATCTATATGTATACCATATTGGGAAATTTATATTTTATTTTATGCATAATTTCCGTTCTTTAAAGCAATTTACACTGAGACACTATTTATAAGCTTAAATAAGTTTTTATATGTAGATTGCTTTTAAAATAATACTTAGTAAATATATAACACATAAATAAGTATTGATGGAAATTTTAAAGTATAATAGAAAACTATTTGTGAATAGGTCGTTATGTTCCCCTTTAAGAGGAGAGAGATAAGATATATTTTCTCTTTTAATATATAAATTTATATAAATATTCATTAAATGTTCTCATTGTTCATTTTTATCATATATATTTTATTGTTATAGCTATCAATATATACACATTCAAATAATTTGTTAAAAATTATATATTTTATTAATTCTATTGTAAAATAATGATAATATAATATGCGTTGATATGGAATCATAAAATCGAATTTAACATGAATTGAGTCTTTAACCCATTCTCCAATGGTTCAATTTTTTATAATATAAAACCACATATCCCAAATTGGATCTTTAACAAATATATAAAAATTATACTTTTATAATGTATTATTATGTCTTTTCGATAAAATTAATATTTAATTATATGAAAGTTTATACAATATTTCAACATTTCAATATTAATTATTGGTAAAATAATTTACTATTTTATCTGTATAGGCATATAATAATAACTCTAGTTTTATCTATCATATCACTTATAATTAATAGAACAAAATATGATATGAAACTTTATTAATATACTTATATTTCATTTTTTAGCTATTTTAAACATAATATATTTCCAAATTATATATACTTCAAAACTATGGATTTAAAAATTTATTGTATAACGAACCTATTGTTATACCTTATGATAAATATATTAAAGCGTATAAATCAACTTCTATTAATACAAAAAGAGAATAGAAACTATAATTAAAACTTCAAAATATGTTAGAAGCATAGCAATATTTTATAGACTATGTTATATTGTCGATTCTCAATCGGCATTTATGAATCTATATTTTATGATTATCTATTATATATTAGTAGTGTGCTTTATTAACATTAAAAATATAACCATTAACATGAAGGTATGTTATAATGTATAGGAATATTCAAGGTAAATGCAATTGTACGTTATACCCTCATATATAAAATTATTATACTGTTCGGTTATAAAAATACGATTTGAATCAAAATAAATATGATACAAATTATAAGTTTTACTAAATAATATTTTCATCAGATGAAACATTTTATGATATGCATAATTCAATATAGCTCTGGGTTAACAAGTCTTATATAATAAATAATTATGATATATCATAATATGCATTAATATATGCAATATAGACATTTTTTTGTTAATCGTATTAAATTGATATGAGCACTCCATTATGTATATTATAAAATATATTATGCACCTCCTTTCAAAATAATTACAATGCTCCCTTTTTGGTTGCATATATGGACTTTTAAACTTGATCTCGTGGTTAAACATACAGGGGTGGTGCATATATTTAATTAGTGGTCAAATTATAAAAAATTAATACGATGTAATATTTAACCCTAACTCTAATATTGGTTCCACAACATAAAAACTATATAAAATTATGCAAAAAGAGTACAAAAATACATACTATAGATATGTAACATTATATTTTATTAATTATATTATTTAAATATTCTTATAAACCCAAAAATGATCTTCCGAATTTATGGTCAAAAATAGACACTTTCTTAACAAATATCAATCATTATTACTATTCCTGAAATAACCACTACTCTTCGAATCATATATAATGATTCATTTTCTTCTGTATTTTTTTAGTTTTTCTCTTAAATATCGTCTTTGAAGTCGTTTATCAAATTCAAATAATGTATCATCTACATAGATATGTAATCACTTTATTTATATAATATATCTATGAATATTTAACATTAAATATATTGTTTCTATTCAAATCATATAACATATGTATATCCCCCAAACATCCCCCGAATAAATCACCACACTATAACATTAAATACAACCAATAAAAAAAAATGTACAAATTGTATAAAAACATTATATTCCACGGAATTACCGATTTGTCATCATACCCAAATCATAATTTAGTTACTCTATTGACTTTTTATTTTTCTCATTTCACAAACATATATTATCACACCTCAAACATTTAAACACTATATCACCTCTATTTTTACATATCTCAATCACAGAGCAAACACTCCAACAAATGATTTAAATATAAAATTCCATCATATACCAAATATATTTGATTAATTCCCTCCTTTTTTAATCAAAATATACAGAAAATTTAATTTAATTATAATTTTCTTTATAGATATTACACCAATATATTTATAATAATGAACGGAATATATCCGACTTATTTAAAATTTATATACTCTTTTAAATTCAGACTCATAAACCTGCAGCATTAAACCTCATCATTAAATCTGATATATTTCAACATCCCAGCTTCACGAAAAAAAAATATTAAATTTTTATTTAATTTTATATATTTTTTTATATTTTGTTTTTTTTTATATTTATATATATTTTTATTTTGATACATAAACAAATATTTTATTATAATTTGTATCCATTTGCAAGAAATAATGTATATCATTGCTATCACCGGCAATATATAATTTTGACCGTTTAACGAATAATACTAGAAAAATTCTATTAAATTTTCAATTAAAGTAAAAATAAAATTACAGAAAAAATAATTCACCATAATGTAAAATTTATCATCCTATTGTTATGATTAATTGGAATATTATTATTATTATTATAGTTATAATAGTTGCAACCGTATGTAAATAATATATTTTCACCATAAATTAAACTCTTTAAT
Source organism: Plasmodium yoelii (assembly GCF_900002385.2). Taxonomy (NCBI): domain Eukaryota; phylum Apicomplexa; class Aconoidasida; order Haemosporida; family Plasmodiidae; genus Plasmodium; species Plasmodium yoelii. The sequence goes on along the minus strand of NC_036182.2, from coordinate 1,776,113 downwards.
ACATAAAAATATAAAAAACATCCATACTCAAATAAAGGAGAAAAATAACAAAACAACTATTTATTTTTGATTCTGTTTCTCTTTTTATATTTTAAATTATCGATGTTCATTAGGTAATACGCGTATCCCTCTATACATTTTTTTTCAGATCCATATAAATGCTTACAAATCTTATATATATAGATATTTTATAAAACTATGTTTTAATTTTAGATAACTATAAAAAACAAAAATTTGTATTCCAATAACGCATAACATATAAAATATTATTATAATTAATTAAATCTACTTTTTTAAATACTATAATATTAGAAAAATTAAAATCATAACATGTTGAGTGCTCTATAATTTGAGTTGTACGTTATTTTTCCCCCCTTGCAACGATTTTGTTTAAATAGTTTCTCGTTTAAATAATTATATATATTTTTTTTTTTTTTGAATAAGTATTAATTTTTTATAAATTCCTTGGATATTCTTTTCCTTCTATTTCAAATCTCCTTATATAACCTTTTTTACATTTTTTGAACTCATATTTTACTTATCAAATACAAAAATGAATAAAGGATATATTAAGATTTCTTTGGCATTTTTAAGTCTCGTAGGATATATGCAAAATGTAGCATTTGCATCTGAACGTGCTGCAAATTTTGCTAATAAGGCCGACTCCGACCTCCATGAAACAGTGTATGAAAATATCGAAAAATATATACATATAATATAAATATCCATATTCCTCAAACCCATCCCTTCATAATCATTAAATATTCTAAATTCCATTTATAAATTCATTTCTTTCTTTTTTTTACCCATTAAAAATAATCTCGCACCAATAATATTTCGAATTCAAGATTTGATAAATACAGAGGCTTTGTATGTTATGACATTTATGAAATTTCGGAAGCAATGGATCATGCAAAAAATGCTTCAACACTTTTACTAAAACTTTCTGAGACTGGTACAGACAGTTATTCGAGCTTTTTTAAAGGAAATGGAAACAACATTATATATTTTAAGAAAATTGGAAATATGGATATTGGAAGATTTCAGTTTACGATCCCATTTGCCTATAAGGTATCAAATACCAAACAATATTTAACATATACAAATGACTTCAAACTAAATAACCATTATTATATATATCCATATTTTTATTTTTCATTAGTACTCTGATATAATAAAGGAACTCTGGGATTTCAATGATATCCAAAAATACAATTACAAGTTTATTAAGGGTACATAAAAAATAATCAATAAATTTAAGGTCATTATCACTATTTACGTATCTTTCAATTTTACTAATCTTTGTCTATTATTTTCATTCATATTTTGTTATATTCATAATATTTTATTTATATCTCCAAAATAATCATTTTTTTAGGAAATCTTGCTCGTGTATACTCCAAAAATATAATCATGTTTGAAAAACTTATCACAGATTCTAATTATACACCCCTCATAAAAAAATATATTTTAGCCGCAAAAGTTAAAGTAAGCAAATTTGTTTTCCATTATTCATATTATTATACATATTATACATTAATTTACACAATACATATATTTTTTTATCCATTCATTTTGTAGCATTCAAATGACACAACTGTAATTCTTTGTCCTTCAAGAGCTCTAAATTATCTCGGTATAATTGGTGATGAACCTAATATGAAAGAAATATTAAAAAATACACAACCAATCGAAACTGACATTGATCCTGAGGAAGCATTAACCAAATTGGATACTAACATAGCCGGTTTTGTAGTTAAAAAATGCAACAACGGCGTTCAAATTACTTATATCAACGCTGTAAGCAATCTCATAAAAATATAATTTTTTTCTTATTTTAACATTTATCTAAAATGCACTTTATAACTCATATTTTATGATATTCACACACAAAATATTGACATATTTTATATATTTATCCATTTTTTTCGTAGGTTTATGATAGTGGAAATTCTATCGAGTATGCATACGATAAAAGAGATATATATTTTGTATATATGAATATCCTAAGCTTAGAACAACGTATTTGATCTAGTAAACAACAATATGCCACAAGTATAGCTCTATCAACACTTTAATATTGGGATACATATATTAATAAAATTAATTTATGATTATGCATAATGCCTATTTAAATTACCAGCACAACATTTTTATCGTTTAAAAATTATTATTTAGTATGTAATTTTTTGTTCCTTTTGAATTAAAATATATTAATATGTTTAATTTCGCGACTAAATCAAATAATTAATGATGTAATTCAATTACTTTTGCTGTATGATTGCCCTTTATATTAATTCTATCACTTTTTTTACGTTAAAAAATTATGTTTCGTACTTTTATTATTATCATAAAACTTAAAACTTGTTAGTAATTAATTGTATATCAATATACAAATATCATAAAATATATCGATCACCATCCTCAAATAAAAAATACTTTATATATAAATATATATTTATATTTTTTGATTGTTTATTACAATAATATGCAATTTATTTAATTGATATTAAAAATGAACTCCCCGTCTATTTTAAATTATAATGTAAACAATCTATTAAAATACAGTTTATTATAATTTTATACCTTCATATATAACGTATGTTGCAATTTCAGATAGGAGTCATATATTAAATTCAAACAACTCTCACATCAAATAATAAGTTTTAATAAATACAGTTACCAATCAAATAAACCAGATGTGTGTATATTGTGCTACCTATACCTCAATCGAACCTTAAACTCCGATTATCACTTCTTATATAATAGGAAATTAAGATACCATTAATAAGAGTTCTTAAATATATTTACCCCAAATTTAACAATAAAATATAAAAAGTGCATAGTTCAACACATTTTCCATTATGTTATATTAACACAAAATACAATTCTTATAATTTATCAAAATATATTTTTTTATTGTTCCTTTTCATAGTAATATTCATACTTATTTTTTCTTACATATTTAGACTTAATGTAAATCTTAAAAACTACAACTTATCCTATACATATTTCTAATAATTATTTTCTATAAATATTTAAAACAATTTCTTAAACTAATAAATATTATCAATTATAAAAAATTAATACAATATAATGCTTAACCCTAACCCAGATATGGGTTCCACAACATAAAAACTATATAAAAATTATGCAAAAATTACTTATTTCAAAATAGACAATTTCTTAAAATATATAAATCATTATTACTATTCCTGAAATAGTCACTCTCTTCGAATCATATATTAATGAACCATTCTCTTCTTTATATTTTTTATTTTTTCTCTTAAATATTGTTTTTGAACTCGTTTCCGAAATCCAAATAACGAATACTAACATAAAAAATATAAACGCATTATTTTTTTGTTAACGTTTCCACATATATACAATATTTTTTTTTTAATTCCTTATTATTTACCTTATAAGAAATTCCAACGAAAATTCCTATTGCACCAAATATAGATAAAACTAGTAATAGTTTGTTTGCTATCGACGAACTTGATGTAACTTGAGAACTTTTTTCAGAAAATTTTACTGGGTCTATCGATGGAAATGATGAAGTATTGCTACATTTATCTTTTAATTTATTATAATCGGTTGATAAAGTAGATAATATTTTATTATGTGAACTACCATAAGTATTGTTAGAATCTCTATTAAGTTCTTCATATTTATTAACAAATTGACTAGCTTTTTCCGAACAGTTTGTGCAATTTAACGTGCTTTCATCAAATGCAGTATACATTTCACATAATAATTTAAATGCATCATATAATTTAGATATAATATTATTATCCATATCGTCATTCGTCAAATTGTGTTTTTTAACTATAAGATCCCTATAATTACTATTACCTTCAACATAGTTTATAGATTTTTTATACTTTTCATCACTATTTATAACTGTACTATAAAAAGATTTTAGACTGTTTTTAAATTCATTATTCTTTAGGCTTAGTATATAACTTAACCATAGCATAATGTAATCAACAACATTGATGTTACTGTTTGCAAGATTCTTAAACGAAGAAGAACTCTCAAAGAATGCATCAAACAAATATAAACATCCAGCGCTAATTTTATCGAACTCAGTCGAACAATTATTACTAGTACAATACTTTTTGAAATCATTCTCATTTTTAATTTGATAGCTTTTATTACTCGATTGATATGTAAAATTTGTCCTTATATTCTCGAACTTTTTACACTAAGAAACACATTTAAAAAAGTATAATAAAAATATATATTAATGAAACTTTTATAAAATCAAATTTAATGAAATTTATAGGTAATATAAAATCAAAAAATATAAGGAAAATTATTATTATTAAAAAATTTATATACCACTTCTTTATTCATTGTGATAAAATTTTATTTTAGATTTGTAAATTGAGCAGAATTATGCTGTTTTATATACGATGTACCAAATATGTGACGAAACACTTTAACCCTATATATAACAACTGTCTGTAGTTAAATACATTATAAGTTTTTCAATAATTAAATTAGTATATAATAATATAGTAGTATTTCTAAAATAATAATATACTTATTTTATGGAAATTAGCTAAATTACCTTAAATAGAAGGTTTCTTAATAAAATTTTGATTAAATATAGATATGATGCATTTTATACAAAAAATTATATTCTTACAAATATATGGTATAACTTTATTATAAAAATTAATATATTTTATAATGAATTTAAAGTATGTTTGAATATATAAAACAATATATTTATATCTTATTTTTTAATGATTACCCTTCTAAAACTTAAATACTGTATATATCTAAAAAATAAAAAATTATATTATTACTATAATCCTTAAAAGTATATAAAAAGTCGTTTTTTTAAATATATTAAATTTTTATATACTTGTTTCTTATAATATATATTATAGTTTTTTCTAAAACTATAGTATTTTCAAATTAAGTTCCATGCTTCACTATCTATGCAAATCACATAATTTATATTGCTTTTAATGAACATAGATAAATTTAAAAATAAATTTAGTGCGTTAAATAACTTTATTTTTATTACTATATACTTCTTTAGAAATATACCTTATTGGGTAATTTTATAATATGTTTTACATACTTTTTCCTCTGTTAAAATAACAACTAGCACTGAACTCACACTTATTATGCTATTTATAAGCTTAAATAAGTTTTTGAATGTAAATAGTTTTTAAAATAATACTTAGTAAATATTAAATATTAATACATAAATAAGTATTGATGGAAATTTTAAAGTATAATAGAAAACTATGTGTATTAGATTGTTATATTACCCTTTGGTAGGAGAGAGATAAGATATATTTTCTCTTTTAATATATAAATTTAGATAAATATTTGCACATGTTCTGTATTGTTCATTTTTATCTTATATATTCTATTGTTATAATTATCAATGTATATACATTCAAATAATTTATTAAAAGTTCTATATTTTATTAATTCTATGATAAAAAAAATGCTATTTGGATTAAAGGTTATTCATTAAACAATAGTAATATAATGTGTTAATATGAAATAATAAAATGAAAATTAACATGAATTGAGTATTTAACCCTTTCTTTATTTATCCAGTTTTTTAGAATATAAAACCACATATCCCAAATTGGATCTTTAACAAATATATAACATTCATACATTTATAATATATTATTATGTGCCTTTTCTATAAAATTAATATTTAATTATATGAAGTTTTCTCAGTAAAACAATATTAATTATTGGTAGAGTATTTTATTAGTTTATATGTATACAATAATAACGCTAGTTTTATCTATCATATTATTTATAATTATTATAACAAACTATAACATTAAATTTTATTAATATACTTATATTTTATCTTTTAACTATTTTAAAATATAATTTATTTTACCATAAAACTACAAAGCTTAAAAATTAATATTAATTAATCTAATGTTATATCTTTATAGTAAATAAACTAATGTATATATAAGTATCTCTATTATTTGAATTTGAAACTTTAGCATAAAATGAAACTATATATAATCGAAAATTAAAAGGATAGTATACATATATCTATAATTTAATTTTTTATTAATATGCATATTTTTATTGTATTATTAAAAATGTTAGATGCATAAAATACCCTTTGTAGACAACGCTGTATTGTCGATTCTCGATCGGTATTCTATGCATATATATTTTATGAATATCTATTATTACAGTTCAGTTGGATAGCATGATTTAAATTAAAATCAATATGGTACAAATAAGTTTTACTAAATAAAATATTTCACCAAATAAAGAAATGTATTGTATATTATGATATGCATAATTCAATATAGCTCTGGGTTATCAAGGCTTATATAATAGGCAATTATTATATAGAAAATATTTATATTAATAATTGTAATATATTTATTTTAATCATATCAAATTGGCATGAACACTTAATTGTATATATTATAAATTATAAAATATATTATGCAACCCCTTTCAAAATAATTACAATGCTCCCTTTTTGGTTGCATATATGGACTTTTAAATTTGAGCTCGTGATTAAACATACGGAATTATACATATATTAAATTAGTGTTCAAATTATACAAAATTAAATAAAGATATAATACTTAGCTCTAACCAGAATATGGGTTCTATAAACACAACCTCAATCCTGACCCACAACATAAAAACTATATAAAAACTATGAAAAAATTATTTCACAATGGACGGTTTCTTAAAATATATCAATCATTATTACTATTCCTTGAACAATTACTACTATTCGAATCATATATTAATGATTAATTTTCTTCTTTATTTTTTTTATTTTTTCTCTTAAATATTGCTTTTGAGCTCGTTTCCGAAATCCAAATAACGAATACTAATATAAAAATGATAAACGAATTATTTTTTTGTTAACGTTTGCATATATATAATGAAAATAATTTTTTTAATTACTTATTATTTACCTTGTAAGAAATTCCTAAAAAAAATGCTATTGCACCAAATATCGATAAAACTGTAAATAATTTGTTTCCTATCGACGAACTTGATGTATATCCAGATGTTAGTGCAGAAAATTCTGTTATTTCTGGAAGGGATGAAAAATCTTTACATCCAATACCTTTGCTAGTACAATAATTTTTAAAATTATCATAATTAGTTGATAAAGCAGAAAATATTTTACTACGTGCGGCACCTTTAATATTACAGTTATTGTTAAGCTCGGTATATTTGTTAATAAAATCATTCGCATTATTTGGCAGGTTTTCATGTTTATTCGTTTCAACATTACCATACATATCACATATTAATTTGAATACATCATAAAATTTAGACAGATCTTCAATATTAATATCAAACAAATATTTTTGTCCATCTATGAATTCATTAAAACTTGTAAATTTACTGGAATCATCTCTAAATTGTTTATATTTATCACTATGATTTATATGATTAGTATAAAAATCGTTTATTGTAGTGAATTTACCCTTTGATTTTTTATTTAATTTGTAACTTAACCATGAAATAATATATAGAAAAAATGGTTTAGCGTTTTTTTCAATACTGCCTTTATCTAAGTATTTAGTAAAATATTCTTCAAGTAACCATAAAAATCCAATCGCAATTTGTTCGAGATCAGTATTGCAGTTTTTTTCAGGGCAATATTTTGCGAATTTCGAATTATCATAAAAATCGAGTGATGATGTTTGCCCCAAGTCATCAGGTAAATACTTCCTTAAAGAACCAAATTTTCCACACTAAAAAAACATTTAAAAAAAATTGATAAAAATATGTATTAAGAAAATGTTATTAAAACAAAACTTAATGAAGTTTATAGGAAATATAATATCAAAAAGTGTATATACTAGATCATCATCCATTATGATGGAATATAATTTATAATTTCTAGGTTAAGGGGTATCACATTATATATATACTAAAATAGGTAATACAATTATTTAACCCTATATACAGCAATTATATGTAGATAAAAATATTTTTATTATTCTTAATATTAATTTAAAATTAATATGGAACAATATATACTTTTATGGTAGTTAGATAAATTGCCATATTTTGGGGGGTATTTAATACATTTGTTATTATTGTATATATAATACAATTTTGTATAAAGTTTTATCCTTAATAACACTCATATGAACATTATTATAAGAATTAAAGTAATATTTTAATGAATTTAGAATATATCTTCTTATACATATGTTTTAATATAGAAAATAAACAACTTCCTAAAACTTAAATACTGTATAAATTTTAAAAATAAAAAATTATATCATTATTATAATCCTTAAAAGTATATAAATAATCATTTTTTAAATATATTAAATTTTTATATGCTTATTTCTTATGATATATAATACAATTTTTTCTAAAATTATATTATTTTCGAATTAAATTGCATTCTTCCCTTTTTTAATTGCATATACATAATTTTAATATTATTTTTATTTAATGTAGATAAATTAATAATTCATTTTAATGAGTCTTATAACTTTATTTGTATTCCTATATACTTCAATTTATAAATATTCCTTATTTGGTAATTTTATAATATATTTTGCACATCTTTTCCACGGTTTAAAACGACAATTAGCACTGAAACCGTATTTATAAGCTTAAATAAAACTTTTAATGCATATTGTTTTTAAAATAATACTTAGTAAATATTAAATATATAACACATAAATACGTATTGATGAAAAATTTTAAGTATAATAGAAAACTATGTGTATTAGGTTTGTATATTGCACTTTGAGAGGAGAGATAAGGGAAGTATGTTTTTTTAAGACGATTATGTAGCCATATAAGATTTACCTATTCTATATAGCTAATTATGTCTTGTATTTCTTTAACATTAAAGCTTTAAATTAATGTATACATTAAAAATAATTTAGAATTATTACTTTCCTAAATATAGAATTTTATTTTATATTTTATAATAAACTATATTTAGTTTTATAATGAAAAACAATATTTTTAAGAAGTCTTGAATTATTAATATTATTTTGCTTGGTACTGTTAATCTAATGTAATCGCATTAAATGTATACTTAAGTATAAATTATAATAATTATTTTTTATCTTCTGCATCCTTTCAGTTTATCACAGTTTTAATAATAAATGTAATGAATTTATACTCATGTAGTGCATCAAATTAACATAATATATTTATTCGTATTTAATACGTTTATTTATTGTTATTACTATTATAATGTTGCTGATATATCACTGTATAGTACAACGAAATAATTAATGCTCTTAATAAAAATACTTTAAATCAATGTATAATATGTCCGTGATTCATTGTTTAAAGTATAACATTTTAGAGCATATATTATTTCGCAATAACAATATATTTAAATTATATATTTGTGAATTTGTATATATATAATAACCTAATAAAAATATTATTAGTTCAAATTAAATTAATTATTACATACCATTATACTTTGCATTAATATGTAATTGTATATGTTTCCTAAATTTAACATATTTTAGTGCTTAGTCATTGATACAATATTATATATATTAGAACAATAACGTTAATTTTATATACAAAGTTGTTTATAAATATTATAGCAAACTATAACATTAAATTTTATTATTTATTTATATTTTTTTTAAATTATTTTAAAATATAATTTATTTAAGCCTAAAAACTGTAAAGTTTAAAAATGAATAATGACTAATCTAATGTTATACCTTTATGGTAAATAAATTTATGTATATAAAACTATTTCTATCAATATAAATTATAACATTAACATAAATGCAAAGTATTGAAATGAAAATAGTGAGTATTATATATATATATAGTATATTTTTATTGTATTATTAAAAATGTTAGACGCATAAAATCCCTTTATAGACATCGTTGTATTTCGAATCTCGATCGATACACTATGCATCTATATTTTATGAATATCTATTATTACAGTTCAATTGGCATAATATAATTTAAATTAAAATAAATATGATACAAATAATAAGTTTTAATAAATAATATTTTAATAAAATAAAGAAACATATTGTGTTATATATAATTCATATAACCGCATATTAACAACTTTTATATAATAAATAATTATGGTATAGAATAATTTGAATTAATATATGTAATATGGCATTTTATTTTAGCCATATTAAATCGATATGAATACTCAATTATATAATTTATGAAAAACTGTTATATGACCTCTTTCATATTAATGGATATGCCCCTTTTTGGTTGCATATTTGGACTTTTAAGCCTGATTTCGAAATTAAACATACGGGATGATACATATATTAAATTAGTATTTAAGTTATAAAAAATTAAATACAATGTAATACTTAGCCCTAACCCGAATATGGGTTCCACAACATAAACACTATATAAAAATTATGATTAAAAATTACTTCGAAATAAACAGTTTCTTAAAATATATTAATCATTATTACTATCCCTGAAATAGTCACTATTCTTCGAATCATATATTAATGATCCATTCTCTTCTTTATTTTTTTAGCTTTTTTCTTAAATGTTGTTTTTGAGATCGTTTCCGAAATCCAAATAACGAATACTAATATAAAATTGGTAAACGTGTGATTTATTTGTTAACTTTTGAATATATTTAATGAAAATAATATTTAAATATTATATTTTTTAATTCCTTTTATTTACCTTATAAGAAATCCCTAAAAAAATTGGTATTGCAACTAATGGCGATAAAACTAAAACTAATTTATTTACTAGTGATGAATCTGATAATGTAGTGTCATAACTCGGGGTTGCTTCGATATCTGATTTATGTATTTCACTCGAAGATTCAGTTGTTTTAGTTGCAATAGAACCTTCTAGTTTAACCTTTGGGGGTGTTTTTTCTGTTGGTAATGAAGGACGTTTCATTTGTGTTTTATTAGATCTGCCATTTTCAAAGTTATTATAATATTTAGATAAAACAAGTAATACTTTATCGTATGAATTGCTGTCATTATTAATACCATTAAAAAGGTTTTTATATTTATTAACAAATTTATTAGTGTTATCTGAAAAATCGCTAATATTGTCATTCTTATATGCAGTATTCATCTTACATAGTAATTTAAGTAATTCATAAAATTTAGACATGTTATTAATATCAATATCCATATATTCCTTTATTGCATCTATGATGTTCTTATAGGTACCATATGTTCTGTCATTAACATTACGATTAGTGTACTCCGTGTTATTTTCTATATGACTAGAATAAAAATCTTTTAATGTAACGATTTTATCAGGTGGCTTTAAGTTTAATATATAACTTAACCATATCATAATACATACAAGATCATCCTTATAAGTATTATTATCAACTGAAGTCCCAGGTTTACCGAAGAAATCATAAAATAACCATAAACAGCCAGCATTAATCTTATCAATATCGTTATTGCATTGTTCTTTAGGGCAGTAGCTCTTGAACATTCCAACTTTAAAATCATATTCTCCAGATCCATCCAATTCATCGGGAAAAAGTTTCCTCAAAGTATCAAACTTATTGCACTATGAAGCAATTTTAAACAAATTTAATAAAATGTCATTAAAATTAAATTTATTAGTGATATATAAATAATAAAATATAAAAAATGTGTAATAACAAACATTTTTATTCAAGGAATTGCATGTACCACATTACTAATTGCCATATTGAAAATTTATTTTTGAACTATAAATTAAGTACATCATATTGATTTCATATATACTGCATCAAAATAGGGAAAGTAAACTTGGATTCTCTATATAACAATCATCTATTGTTAAACATATTTTATTTTTAGTATTAATTTAAAATTAATGTAAAGTAATATTACAATGGTAACACCATAGTAAGTTTATATATAATTTATAGAAATTGGCTAAACTGCCTTAAATTGTAGACATTTAATACATTTTGGTCATATGTATAACATAATTTGTGCATAAAGTCATTATTATTAATAATTTCCATTCTAATTTTATTACAAACATTTAGGAATTTTGCAATGATTTTAAAATACATTCCCTTATATTATGTTTCAATATAGAAAAATACAAAATTGTTTCCCATTTTTTAATAAATAGATTTATACCCTGAACCTGTAAATATGTAGAAATTAATAAATATATTATTAGTATATTTTTTAAAAGTATTAAATAGATATATTCTAATATATTTTAAATATTTATATACTTGTTTCTAATCCTATATATCACAGTTTTTGTTAAAAATATAGTATTTTCAAAATAAATTGAATTATTCCCTTTTATGATTACATATATATAATTTAATATTGCTTTTAATGAATGTAAATAAATTCATAATCCATTTTAATGAATCCGATAACTTTATTTTTATTCCTACATATTCCAATTTATAAATATTCCGTATTAGGTAATTGTCGAATGCATTGGGGAATGTTTTTATGGTTTATAACAACAATTAGCACTGGACTCATATTTATTAAGCTATTTATAAGCTTAAATAAGTCTTTGAATGTAGATTGCTTTTAAAATCACACTTAATAGATATTAAATATTAACATATAAATAACTATTGATGCAAATTTTAAAGTATAATATAAAACTATGCGTGATTATGTTGGTATATTGACCTTTAAGAGAAGAGAGATAAGATATATTTGCTCTTTTAATATATAAATTTAGGTAAATATTTGTTAAACGTCTTCCATTGTTAATTTTTATCTTATATATTTTATTGTTATAGTTATCAATGTATATACATTCAAATAATTGATTAAAAATTATATGTTTTATTAAGTATATGGTAAAACGATGATAATATAATACGTGTTAATATGGAATAATAAAATGATATTTAACATGAAGTGCGTCTTTAACATTTTCTTTTTTATCCAGTTTTTTAGAATATAAAACCAAATATCCCAATTTGGACCTTTAACAAATATATAAAAATGATACATTTATAATGTATTATTATGCGTCTTTTCGATAAAATTCATATTAATATTTAATTATATGAAGGTTTCACAATAAAACAATATTTCAATATTAGTTATTGGTAGAGTATTTTATTATATTATATATATAAGCATATAATAATAATACATTCTATCTACCATATTATTTATAATTGTTAGAACAAACTATAGCATTCAATTTTATTAATATACTTATATTTCATTTTTTAACTATTTAAAATATAATATATTTTCAAATTATATATACTTCAAAACGATGAATTTAAAAATTTATTGTATAAAGAACATATTGTTATACCCTATGATAAGTATATTAAAGCGTATAAAACATCTATTATTACTAATTTTAATACGAATGTAAAATACAAAAAGATAATAGAAACTACAATTAGAACTTAAAATATATTTTATATATAGTTCAATTTGTTATGTATTACAAAAATGTTAAAATCATAATAATATATATAGACGATGTTATATTGCCGATTCTTGATTGATATTTCATGTATCTATATTTTATGATTATCTATTATATATTGGTAATATGTTTAATTAACAATAAAAATATACTCATTACCCTGAAGGTATACCATAATGTAGACAATTGTTCCAAATGAATCATCTTATAGTTCATACCCAGCCTCATATATAATGCTATTATTACAGTTCAGTTGACGTAATATAATTTAAATTAAAAAAAATATGACACAAATAATAAGTTTACTAAATAAAATGTTTCATCAAATAAAGAAACATATTATGATATGCATAATTCAATATAATCACATATTAAAAACTTTTATATAGGAAATTATGATATATCATAATATGCATTAATATATGCAATATAGACATTCTATTTTAATCATATTAAATCGGCATGAACACTCAATTATATGTATTATAACTTATGAAAAAATGTTTGTATCCCTTTTCATATTAATGGAAGCACCCCTTTTTTGGTTGCATATTTAGACTTCAACTCGAAATTAAAAATACTGAAATGGTAAATATATATGATCAACATATATAGACCAATAAATATTATCAAATTATTCGAAATTAAATACAATATAATACTTACCCCTAACCCTAATATGGGTTCCACAACATAAAAACTATATAAAAATTATTCAAAAATTATGGTCAAAACATATTTATTTCCAAATAGACAGTTTCTTAAAATATATCAACCATTATTACTATTCCTGAAATAGCCACTACTATTTGAATCATAAATGAATGATCCATTCTCTTCTTTATTTATTTAGCTTTTCTCTTAAATGTTGTTTTTGAGATCGTTTCCGAAATCCAAATAACGAATACTAATATAAAATGGTAAATAAATTATTTTTTTGTTAACATTTGCATATATATAATGAAAATAATATTTAATATTATACTTTTTAATTCCTTATTATTTACCTTATAAGAAATTCCCCAAAAAATTGCTATTGCAACTAATGTCGATAAAACTGGAATTAATTTATTTATTAGTGGTGAGCCTGAAAATGTAGTGGTATAACTTGGGTTTGGTGTTTCAATATTTAATTTATCTTTTTTACTCGAGGAATCATTTGTTTTAGTCTCTTTACGATCTATTACACCAACTTTTTTGGCTGTTTTTTCTGTTGGTAATGGAGGAAGTTTCATTGATGTACTACGAAGAGCTTTGTTATTTTCAAAATTATTATAATAATTGGATAAAACAAGTAATACTTTACTGTATGAACTATTATCAATATTATTATCATCATTAAGGAGTTCTTTATATTTATCAACAAAATTATTAGCATGTTCTGAAAAATCGCTACTTATATCTTTCGTATAAGCAGTATTCATTTTACATAGTAATTTAAGTAACTCATCAAATTTAGACATATAACTAATATTAATATCCATATATCCATTTAGTTCATCTATGATTTCCTTATAACTTTTAAATTTCCCATCATTAATTATATGTTCAGTGTACTTCTCGTTATTTTCTATATGATTAGAATAAAAATTTTTTAATGTGGTGATGTTATCAAATGTCTTTAGGCTTAATTTATAACTTAACCATACCATAATACATACAACCATATCCTTATAAGCATTATGGTAATGTGAAGTACCAGAAATACCGAAAAATGCATTAAATAACCATAACCCCCCAGCGTTAACTATATCGGTATCATCCTCACAATTTCTATTGGGACAATATTTATTAAATGTTCCCTTTTGAAAATTATATTCTCCAGATTCTTTCAATTCATCGTGAAAAAGCTTCCTTAAAGCATCAAAATGATTGCACTATGAAGCAATTTTAAACAAATTTAATAAAATGTCATTAAAATTAAATTTATTAGTGATATATAAATAATAAAATATCGAATAATGCAATAAAATTAAGTATTGTTAAAAAAAAATAAATATACCAAACGATCAGCCATTATAATGGAATTTCATTTTTTATTTGTAGGCTAATCTGTATCATGTTATTTTTATATAAAATATATATACTGACAGATATATCCTGTAAATGAGTCCCCTATATCGCATATATCGTATTAAACATATTATTATTTTTAATAATAATTTAGAATTAATATGGAATAATAATAATAATAATAATAATAAAATAATATTACTAAAGGAATATTATATTTACTTTTATTGTCATTTTCTAAATTTCCTTAAATTATGGTTGGTTTAATACATTTTTTACCACACGTATATATAACACAATATATGCATAAAATCAATATTACTAATAAAATTCGACATAAATTTATTATAAAATTTAAGGAGTTTTAAATGAATTAAAAAAAATATATATTTATAGATATGATTTAATATAGAACTTAAGCAACGTCCTAAAGCTTAAATACTGCATAAATATAAAAATTAAGAAAATTATTATTATAATTCTTAAAAGTATACAAATAGTTATTTAATAAGATATATAAATTTGTATATACTTGTTTCTTATAATATATAATATAGTTTTTTCTAAAATTATAACATTTACAAAATAAGTTGCATTGTTCCCCTTTTTAATTGCATATACATAAATTTATATTGTTTTTAATGAATATGGATAAATTAAAAAAGACATTTAGTGCGTTAAATAACTTTATGTTTATTCCAATATACTTCAATTTAGAAGTATTCCTTATTGGGTAATTTTATAATATATTTTGGATATTTTTTCCTCTGTTAAAACGACAATTAGCACTGGACCCGTATTTATAAGCTTAAATAAGTCTTTAAATGTATATTGTTTTTAAAATCATACTTAGTAAATATTAAATATATAACATATAAATAAGTATTGATGCAAATTTAAAGTATAATAAAAAAACTATGTATATTAGATTGTTATACTGTCATTTGGTAGGAGAGAGATAAGATATTTTTTCTCTTTTAATATATAAATTTAGATAAATATCTGTTAAATGTTCTGCATTTTTCGTTTTTATCTTATATATTATATTGTTATAGTTATCAATGTATATACGCTCAAATAATTTACTAAAAATACTATATTTTATTAATTCTATGATAAAGTAATGTTGTTTTAGATTAAAAAATTATTATTCAATAAACACTAATAATATAATACGCATTAATATGAAATAATAGAATAGAATTTAATATGAATTGAGTCTTTAACATTTTCTTTATTTATCCAGTTTTTTAGAATATAAAACTACATATCCCAAATTGAATCTTTAACAAATACACAAGAATTATACATTTATAATGTATTATTATGCATCTTTTCGATAATATTAATGTTTAATTATATGAAGGTTTCACAACAAAACAATATTTCAATATTAGTTACTAGTAGAGTATTTTATTATATTATATGTATAGGATATAATAACAACGATATTCTATCTATCATATTATATATAATTATTATAACAAAATATGAAATTTTATTAATATACTTATATTTTATTTTTTAAATCTTTTAAAATATAATTTATTTATACCTCAAAACTATAAAGTTTAAAAATTAATAGTGATTAATCCATTATTATATCTTATGATAAACAAATTAAAGCGTATAAAACAACTTCTATTAATACTAACTAATTTTAATGAAAATATAAAGAAAATGTAAAAATATAATAGTAACTATAATTAAAACTTAAAAAAATATTATATATAATTCAATTTTTTATGTATTACTAAAAATGTTAGACGCATAAAACATCTTTTATAGATTATGTTATATTATCGAACCTCGATCGATACTCATGCATCTATCTTTTATGAATGTCTATTATATATTAGTAGTGTTTTTAATTAACAATAAGAATATACTCATTAATCTGAAGGTATATTATAATGTAGACAATTGTTCCAAATGAATCGTCTTATAATTAATACCCAACCTCATATATAATGCTATTATTACAGTTCAGTTGGCGTAATATAATTTAAATTAAAAAAAATATGATACAAATAATAAGTTTTACTAAATAAAATGTTTCATCAAATAAAAAAACATATTGCATTATGCATAATTTGATGTAACTACATATTAACAAATTTTATATAATAGGGATTATGGTATAACATAATGTGAAATCATAGATAGTCAATATCTATATTAACATATGCAATATAGACATTTTGTTTTAATAATATTAAATCGACAGAAACACTCAATTATATGTATTATAACTTATGAAAAAATGTTTGTGGCCCTTTTAATATTAATGGAAGCACCCCTTTTTTGGTTGCATATTTAGACTTCAGCTCGAGATTAAAAATGCCTAAATGGTAAATATATGTGATCAACATTTATAGACCAATAAATATTATCAAATTATTCAAAATTAAATACAATATAAAATTTAACCCTGGCCCGAATACGGGTTCCACAACATAAAAGCTATATAAAAATTATTCAAAAATTATGGTCAAAACATATTTATTTCCAAATAGACAGTTTCTTAAAATATATCAACCATTATTACTACTTCTGAAACAGTCACTACTCTTTGAATCATATGTGAATGATCCATTTCTTCTTTATTTTTTTAGCTTTTCTCTTAAATGTTGTTTTTGAGATCGTTTCCTAGATCCAAATAACGAATACTAATATAAAATGTTAAGAAGCGTACGGTTGTTTGTTAGCGTTTGCATATATATAATGAAAATAATTTTTCAATTCCTTATTATTTACCTTATAAGAAATTCCTAAAAAAAATACTATTGCACCAAATATCGATAAAACTGGAATTAATTTGCTTGCTATCGATGAACTTGATGATGTAACTTCAGAAATATGTTCAGAACCTTGTAAGTCATTTTCTTTTGTTTTTATCGGTGAAAGGGATGGAATATCGTTACAATCAACGCCATTTTCAGTACAATAATTTTTAAAATTATTGTAATCAGTTGATAAAGTAGACAATATTTGTCGATATGAACTTCCATCAATATTATTAGAATTTTCATTAAGTTCATTATATTTTTTAACAAATTCTTGAGCTTTTTCTAAATAATCCTTGCAATTTGGATTGCTTGCATCAAGTTCAGTATACATGTTACATACTGATTTAAATGCAGCATAAAAATTAGATATATCATTAATATCAATATTCATCAGACACTTGTTTTCTTCTATGATTTTCTTAAAATTATTATATCCCGTTTTATCATTTAATGTAATATTGCAATCTTTATTACCTTTATTACACTTAGTATAATGCATATTATTTTTTATATAATTAGTATAAAAATCATTTAGATTGTTGATTTTTCCATCTTTCTTTAGGTTTATCATATAATTTAACCATATCATAATGTATATAATAAACACTTTAAGTTGTTCATTACTTAAATCATTAATCCTAGTAACAACATTTTGCTCGAACAACCATCGACATCCACCATTTATTTTATCGTGATCAGTCTTACATCCTGTTCCATCGGATTCTCCATTAGAGCAATAATCCCTAATACTCCCTAAACTATTAATATCATTATTTGTAGATTTGCTTAATTCATCGGGTAAATAATTACTCAATTTATCAAACCTTCCACACTAAGATAACATTTAAAAAAAGTATAATAAAAATATATGTTAATGAAACTCATATAAAATAAAATTTAATGAATTTTATAGATAATATAACGTCGAAAAGTATGAAGGAAGGAAACTTTTATTAAAAAATTATATACCAGCTGATAATCCATTGTAATTTTATTTTGTTTATAATATGTAGATTATGTAACACCATATTATTTTATATTTTTTACGCTTAATAAATGACAAAATAATTGAACCATAATATAAAATTGTCTGTGATTAGATATGTTATTATCATTTTTAATATTAATTTAAATATAATATGAACAATATATACTTTTATGGTAGTTGGATAAATTGCCTTATTTTGGAGGGAGTTAATACATTTTTTACCATATGTATATATAATACAATTTTGCATAAATTGTTATTTTTAATACCTTTCCATATAATTATATAATAAAATTAAAGCAACATTGTAACGAATTAAAAATACATCTTCTTATACATATACTTTAATATAGAAAATAAGCAACATCATATCTTTGTTTTAATAAATGGTACCCCCAAAACTAATATCCTGCAAAATCGAAACAATTAAGAAATTCATTATTACTATAATCCTTAAAGTATATAAATAATCATTTTTTTTAATATATTAAATACTTATATACTTTTTTCTTGTAATATATATTATATTTTTTCATAAAACAATAGTATTTTCAAATTAAGTTACATGCTCCATTTTCTATGCAAATTACATAAATTTATATTGCTTGTAATTAATATAGATAAATTCATAATTCATTTTAATGAGTCCAATAATTTTATTTTTATTTCTATATACTTCAATTTAGAAATATATCTTATTGGGTAATTTTATAATACATTTTGCATATTTTCCACTGTTAAAACAACAATTAGTACTGAACCCATACCTATTATGCTATTTATAACCTTAAATAAGTCTTTGGATGCATATTGTTTTTAAAATCATACTTAGTAAATATTAAATATATAACATATAAATAACTATTGGTGCAAATTAAAAATATAATAGAAAACTATGCGGAATTAGGTTGATATATTCCCCTTTAATAGGAGAGAGATAAGATATATTTGATATTTTAATATATAAATTAAGTTGAATATTTGCTAAATATTCTGCTTTGTTCATTTTTATCTTATATATTATATTGTTATAGTTATCAATGTATATACGTTCAAATCATTTATTAATAATTCTATATTTTATTAATTCTACGATAAAAAAATGCTAATTTAGATTATAAAATGATGATTCATTAAAAAATGATAATATAATATGGAATAATAAAAAGAAATTTAACATGAATTAAATATTTAACCCTTTCTTTATTCATCCAGTTTTTTATAATATAAAACCATATATCCCAAATTGGATCATTAACAAATATATAAGGTATTATTATGTCTTTTCGATAAAATTAATATTAATATTTAATTATATGAAGTTTCCACAATAAAACATTACTTCAATATCAGTTATTGGTATAGTATTTTACCAGTTTATATGTATAGGTATATAATAATAACACATTTATCTATTATATTATTTATAATTATTAGAACAAACTATGATATGCAAAGTTATTAATATACCTATATTTTATTTTTTAACTATTTTAAATGTAATATATTTATACCTCAAAACTATAAAGCTTAAAAACAAATAGTGATTAATCGAACATGATGCCTTATGATAAATAAATTAAAGCGTATATCTTCTATAATTACTAGTTAATTTTAATACAAATGTAAAGGAAATACAAAAAGAGAATAGTAACTACAATTAAAACTTAAAATATATTGTATATATAGTTCAATTTGTTATGTATTACAAAAATGTTAAAAGCATAATAATATATATAGACGATGCTACATTGTCGATTCTCGATTGATATTTCATGCATCTATATTTTGTGACTATCTATTATATATTGGTAATGTGTTTAATTAACAATAAAAATATACTCATTAACCTGAAGGTATACTATAATGTAGACAATTGTTCCAAATGAATCATCTTATAGTTCATACCCAGCCTCATATATAATGCTATTATTACAGTTCAATTGCCATAATATAATGTAAATTAAAATAATTGTGACACAAATAACAAGTTTTACTAAATAAACCGTTTCACCAAATAAAGAAATATATTGTGTTATTCATGATTCAATATAACCACAGATTAACAAGCTTTATATAGGCAATTATGATATACACAGTATGAATTAATATATAACCAATATCTATATTAACACACAATTGTATATATTATACTTTATGGGAAATATGTTATACACCCCATTTCATACTAATGGCTGCATCCCATTTTTGTTGCATATTTAAACACCATCTCGAGATTAAACATACGGGATGATAAATATATTTAATTATTATTCAAAGGAAAAAAAATATTATCAAATTATAAAATATTAAATTACAATATATCCCAAACCCTAACTCAAAACGCAGATTCAGTGAACGAAACGATAACCCATAGTACAGAACCCTGACCCATAATGTAAATACATGATCCATAAAATATTAATACCTCGATATTAAGAATATTATAATTAAAAAAAAAATTAATTATATATACATTTCGTGACTTTACAATTTTAGGTTTCATTATTTTATTTTTATATTTTATTTATTTGTATTTTTTTAATTTTATATATACTATGTTTTACTATTAAAAGGAAATTTATAATTTGTATTAATTTATAAAAAAACATGGGGGTCAATATTACTACCAAAAATAATTTTTATAAAATTAAAAATTTTGCTATAAAAGTGTTATTTAGTAAAATGTGTATTAAATGTGACAAAAAAATCACAGAATGTTTGATTTTCATAATATAAATTTTATCATACTATTATTATGATGAGGTAAAAAATATGGTTATAGTAGTATTAGTAATATGTATAATTAACTGTATTTCTCAGATTAAATTAATTATTTTAATGTTTAAAAATATAACAGACATGTTTTATATTAAAAACTATGCATTATCAAAGAAATTTTGTAAAACAAATGGGAAAAAATAGAAAAACAATTATTTTAATATAATTATTAATATAATATTTATATTACTATGGTCTTTTATTTATTAATGTAAGAATGTGTGGTTTTCCATACGTACTGAATTGTTTTATAAATTTTAAATTGAGTTTAATCAATTATAAAAATATAAAACTTGTGTATTTATAATGATATATGTTAAAAATATCATTTATATAATATAATTAAAATTATTTATTTTTAGATATTATAATATTATGAATAATAATATTTTTATGTTCATTATTTATGAAACCTTCTATTATCGACATCATCTTGTGATTGAATTATTTAAATAAAAAATACATTAAACTTATAAATGTGATAAAATCATATATTTTGTCGTTTAAATAATAGTTTTTTATATTTTATTGGAGAAAATTATTACCTTCAATTTTAATTATACTTATGCTTATTTTTCGAGTTTCTAATTTTTAACTAAAAAAATACTAATATATATTTTAATATTTTGTTTGTAATGTTCAAAAATGAATAAATTTTATATTCAAATTGTTTTTTTTCTTTTAACCATCTCCGTATATGTGAATAATAAAACACATGCAGCTGAACCTGCTCCAGGAACGTCTACACCCCCCACACCAACACATAATTATCCCACGTAAGAAAATACAGCAATATATATATTACATATTTCATTATGAGAATATTAAATATAAATCATCGAAACAATGTTATAATATAAATGCAATACCTTTATTTTTATACGCATAAAAAATATGTCCATTTTTATCAATAATAGTTCAGAAGAAATATATAAAAAACACAAGCACCTATTATGTACCAATCCCAAAGAAACTAAAAGAGCGGTTGAACTTATGAACGAAGCTATAACACATTTTAAACATCATTCTATATGTTTAGATGATTATGAACCCTGTGAAAGAAATCCTAATTCTAGTATCCTTTTATTTAAAAAATACCATGAAGGACATACACGTGTTGAAAAAATTGAGTATAAAGTTTATGATCCCAATGAGGTATCAATTGATGAACAATGTTAAATTTATATACCAAATTAAAATTAAAAAATTATTATAATTTATATACATATATTTTCCTTTGTTCCCATTAGTATAATGATGCAATAAACAAGCTATGGGATCCCGATAATGCGGATTTTTTCAATGCTAGCTCTGTTAAAAGTATACAAAACATAAATAATTAGTCAAATTAACATATTATTGCTACTATTTATTTGACGTTTCGCGATTTATTATTTCCATTATTATATGATACTATTTATTGTTTCCCAAACCTTCAAGTTTATGATATTTTAATTCCATACATGCAATTTTATAATATTGTTTTTTAGGAAAAATTATCCGTGTGTACAATCCAAATTTAGTATTGATACAGCAACGTTATAAAACTTGGTTTTGGGGGAAAGAAAAGTATTTTTATGCTTTAATTACAAGGTTTGAAGTAAGGAAAACCTTCCTTTTCTATTTCGTTATAAATCACATTTTTCATATTATTCATAATAATTTATGCAATATATTTTTATTAATTTTGTAGATATCAAAATATATAACTTTAATTGTCATGACTTCAGTAAATGTAAATGACCACAACCCTTCCAATAAAGAATATAAAAACACAATAATAGAAAACGCAAATTCATTCAAAATTGACATAGATTCTGAAGATGATATTAGAAAAGGAAAATTAAAAAAAACGTTTGTTAACTTAGCTGGATACTATTTTCAAAAATACAATAGTGTTGTTGATGTCACCTATATTTCATCTGTAAGCATATACAAATTTTAATAACATATTTCACCAATTGTTAAAAAAAATATAGATTTAAATAAATGTACATATTTATAATATATACTATAATTTGCAAAAAAAATTAATATTCTATATTTTCATCCATTTATATTTTTTTCTTAGATTAATGGACATGCTTGCATTTAACAAAAATCCATTATTGGAAAAATTTTAGATTATTTTTCCTTCATATATAAACATATATTTTTCAGCACATTAATATTAGAAGATTTATGTCAATAAAACAATTTATTTCCATGCATAATGGTTGCTTTAAATTATCATCATAAATTGTTTTTTGTATATAATTTGTTTATGTCTTTTAATATTAGGATGTATTTATATGCATTAATTTTGTGAATACTACAAATGTAGGCATTATAATTTATGAAAAATATTTCTTTATGGTAATATTTTCATATTATTATGATAATTAATTTTTTTTACTCAAAATCGATAAGTTGTATTTTTCTTTTACCATTTTTGTGATTTTAATTCTTATAAATCAAATAATTTTCAGTAAAAATTAACTATCTCCAAATAGGACATGTCTTAATTATATCAATTGATATAATCTGAATAATATATTAATGATTTATTTTCTTCTTTATTTTTTTGATTCTTAAATTGAGTCTTTGAAGTCTTTTCCGAAAGTCAAATGATGAACGCTAATATAAAAATAGTAAAAAATAAATGTTAATTTTGTAGTGATGATATATATTTTAAATATTATATTTTTATCTGGTTTCTTATTTACCTTATACACAATTCCTAAATATATAAGTAATCCAAAAAAAATAAATGTCATTGGGATTACTGAAATTTTTATAGATGAATGTCGTAAAAATGATTTTGTTGCTCTTTCTGTTGGAAGATCTGGGAATTGTTTAGAATTATTAATTTTGTTAGCATTTTTAGTTTTAAAATTATTATAATCAGTTAATAAAACAGACAATATTTTACTATATGGGGTATTTTCAATGTTATAATAATCGTTGATCTCTGAATATTTGTTAACAAAAATAGTTGTATCATTTAACAGTGTGTTATCATCTGCACGTGTTTCAACAATATCATACATATTACATAATAATTTGAATACATCATAAAAATTAGACATGTCTTCAATATTAATATTCAACAAATCATTTTTTTCATCTATGATTTTCTTAAGATTTGCACATTTACTATCATCATTTATGAGACTAGTATACTTTTGATTACTATATACATATTTATTATAAAAATCGTTTATTTTGGTGGAATAGTGTTCTGAGTTTTTATTTAATTTGTGACTTAACCATGAAATAATATATAGAAAAAAAACATTAGTATTATTTTCATCATAACCCTCCTTTTTGGATATAGAACAATTTTGTTCAAGTGACCATAAAAATCCAGCCATAATTTTCTCGAGATCAGTATTGCATTTATCATCAGGGCAGTATTTCTTAATACTTGTACTTTTATTAAAGTCGAGTGTTGGGGATTCGCCTAAATCATCGGGGAAATAACTCCTCAAAACAACAAAATTTGAACACTAAGAAACCATTTAAAAAAAACAGTAAAAATATGTATTAAGAACATTTTATTAAAACAAAACTTAATGAAATTTATAGGAAATATAATATCAAAAAGTGTATATACTATTTCATCATTCATTATGATGGAATCTAATTTATAATTTCTAGGTTAAGGGGGTATAATATTATATAAATATTCAAATAGGTAATATAATTATTTAACCCTATATATAGCAATTATCTGTAGATAAAAATATTTTTATTATTATTAATTTCAATTTAAAATTAATATGGAATAATAATATAATATTATATATTTGTTTATGGTAGTTAGATAAATTATCTTGTTTTGGGGGGTGTTTAAACATTTATTATCATATGTATATATAATACAATTTTGCATAAATTGTTATCCTTAATAACACTCATATGAGAATTATTATAAAAATTAAAATAATATTGTAATGAATTTAAAATATATCTTCTTATATATATGCTTTAATATAGAAAATAAACAACGTCATATCTTTTGTTTTAATAAATAGTAACTCAAAATTAATATACTCAAAAATCGAAACAATTAAGAAACCATTATTACTATAATCCTTAAAAGTATATAAATAGAAGTTTTTTAAAATATATTAAATATTTATACACTTGCTTCTAATACTATATAACACTGTTTTTGGTAAAATTATAGTATTTTCAAATTAAGTTACATGCTCCACTTTTTATACAAATTACATAAATGTATGTTGTTTTTATTTAATATAGATAAATTCATAATCCATTTTAATGAATCCGATAACTTTATTTTTATTTCTATATACTTCAATTTAAAAATATACCTTATTTGGTAATTTTATAATATATTTTGCCATCTGTTCAATTCTTTAAAACAACAATTAGCATTGAACCCGTATTTATAAGCTTAAAAAAGTCTTTGAATGAGATTGTTTTTAAAATAATACTTAGTAAATATATAAAACATAAATAACTATTGATGGAAATTTTAAAGTATAATAGAAAACTATGCGTAATTAGGTTGGAATATTGTCCTTTGGTAGGAGAGAGATAAGATATATTTGCTATTTTAATATATAAATTTAGATAAATATTCGTTAAAATTTCTACATTATTCATTTTTATCTTATGTATTCTACTGTTGTAGTTATCAATGTATATACATTCAAATAATTTATTAAAATTCTATATTTTGTTAATTCTATGATAATCAATGATATATGTAATTAAAGATAATGCATTAAACAATGATAATATAATATGCGTTAATATAGAATAATAAAAAGACATTTAACGTTAATTGAATCATTAGCCTTTTCTCTATTTATCCAATTTTTAGAACATAAAACTACAAATACCAAATTTGATCTTTTGCAAAATATATAACGTTGATGCATTTATAATGTATTATTATGTGTCTTTTCGATAAAATTAATATTTAATTATATGACGATTTCACAATGAAACAATATTTAATATTAATTATTAGTAGAATATTTTATTACTTTATATATATAATAGCGGTATTATACCTATCATATTATTTATAATTATTAGAACATATGATATTAAATTTAATTAATATACTTATATTTTTTATTTTAACTATTTTAAAATATAATTTATTTATACCACAAAACTACAAAGCTTAAAAATGAATACTGATCAATCTATTATTATACATTTGTGATATATAAATTAAAGCGTATAAAGCAAATTCTATTAATTCAAATTAATTTAATACAAAAAACGAATAGTAACACAATTAAAACTTAAAAAATATTATATATAGTTCATTTTTTTATGTATTATTAAAAATGTTAGATGCATATAATTCCTTTTATAGATATCGTTGTATTGTCGGATATCGATCGATATTCCATCATCTATATTTTATGATTATCTATTATTACAGTCCAATTGGCATAATATAATTTAAAACAAAATAATTGTAAAACAAGTTAGAAGTTTTACTAAATAAAATTTTAATCAAATGAAGAAATGTATTGTGTTATGCATAATTCAATATAAATATGGATTTGCAAGTCTTATATAATGAAAATTATTATATAGAAAATATCTATATTAACATATGCAATATAGACATTTTATTTTAATCATATTAAATCGGCATGAACACTCAATTATATATATTATAACTTATAAAACATGTTACGCAATTCATTACATATTAGCTTATGCCCCTTTTTCGTTGTATATTTGAACTTTTGAACTTCATCTCGAAATTAAATATACGAATATAGTACATATATTAAATTAGTGTTCAAATTATACAAAATTAAATAAAGATATAATACTTAGTGCCAACCCGAATATGCATTCTACAAACACAACCTTAACCCTACCCCACAACATAAAAACTATACAAAAATTATGATTAAAAATTAATTATTTCCAAATAGACAATTTCTTAAAATATACTAATCATTATTACTATTTCTGAACTAGTCATTCTCTTCGAATCATATATTAATGATCCATTTTCTTCATCATTTTTTTAGCTTTTCTCTTATTTGTTGTTTTTGAGATCGTTTCCGAAATCCAAATAACGAATACTAATATAAAAATTTTAAAAATTGTATAATTTACTTATATTCACAAATTATTCGGTGTTGAATATATTTTTAATTGATTTTTATTTACCTTATATGCAATTCCTAATAAGATTAATGTTACAACAAATATAAATGGAATTGAAATTAGTTTATTTAATATTGATGAACTAGGCGATGCTGAACCAGAATCTAATATTTCAATTTCAGAACTTGTCGATGTTGAATCAGAATCTGACATTTCAATTTCAAAACTTGGCGTTGTCATTTCACTCAAGGAGGTATCTTGTGGTTCTTTAGGACTTGACCCAGAAACTTGCGTTGCAGTTTTTTCCGTTATAAGATTTGGTAGTTTATTTCGTAAATGTAAATAAATAGTTTGCTTTCCATAACCCGTATAATCATTTGATAATGTAGACAATATTTTATTATATGAGCTGTTTTCAATATCAGTGTCATTTATAAATTTTTGATATGCATCAACAAATTGATCAGCATATTTTAAACATGTTTCCCCACCATCTTTTTTATCAGCACTATTAATCATATTGCATAAAATTTTAAATAAATCATAAAGTTTAGACACATTCTCATTAGAAATATTTATCAATTCTTCTTTATTTATAAGATATGTATAACTACTATAAGCATCAATACCAGTTATATGATTATTATACTCATCGGTATTTTTCATATGTTTATTGTAAAATTCATTTATATTTGAAAATTCGCTATTTAGTTTTTGATTTAATTTATACCCTAACCATGTCATAATGTATGTAACAATATCAAGATTGTCATTTGCATTATACGAAAAATTCTCACTATCACCATAAAATTTATTAAATAACCATAAGCATCCAGCATTAATCTTATTTATATCAATGTCACAATTGTTACTAGAACAATATGTCTTAAAGAATCTCTTTTTAAAATCATAATTCCCAGAACCATCCAATTCATCGGGGAAAAACTTCAACAAAGTATCAAACTCTCCGCACTAAGAAACAATTTTAAAAATCAAATAAAAATGCCTATTCAAATGAATTTATTATTAATTTATAGATAATACAATATAAAAAATTTGTAATAACAAACATTTATATTCAAGAAATTGTATGTACCATTCTACTAGTTAACATATTGGAAATTTATTTTTAAACTGTAAATTAAGTACATCATATCCATTTCATATATATTGTATCAAAATAGGGGACATAAACTTGAATCTATATATAACAATTGCCTGTAGTTAAACATATTTTATGTTTATATTAGTTTAAAATTAATGTAAAGTAATAATACAATAGTAAGTTTATATATATTTTATTGAAATTAACTAAACCACCTTAAATTGGAGATATTTAATACATTTGAGTCATATATATAACATAATTTATACTAAAATTCATGATTATTAATAATATACATTGTAATTTTATTATAAAAATTTAAGAAATTTTATAATAAGTTTAAAATACATCCCCTTATATTTATGTCTTAATATAGAAAAATACAAATTTGTTTCTCATGTTTTAATAAATATATTTATACGCCTGAACATGTAAATATGTAAAAATTAATAAATATATTATTACTATAATCCTTAAAGTATATAAATAGTAATTTTTTAAAATATATTAAATATTTATATACTCGTTTCTTATAATATATAATATAGTTTTTTCTAAAATTATAACATTTGCAAAATAAGTTGCATTATTCCCCTTTTTAATTGAATATACATAAATTTATATTGTTTTTATTTAATATAGATAAATTAAAAAAGAAATTTAGGCGTTAAATAACTTTATGTTTATTCCAATGTACTTCAATTTAAAAATATACCTTATTGGGTAATTTTATAATATATTTTGCATACTTTTTCCACGATTTAAAACAATAATTATCACTGAACGTACCCTATTGAGAATATTGTAAGCTATATGCGCTATTGGTAGTAAATAGTATTAGAATAATACATAGTAAATATTAAACATTTATTATGCCTTTCTGTTAATATTAAATATATAACATATAGATACCTACTGGTGAAAATTTAAAGTATAATATAAAACTATGCACAATTAGGTTAGTATATTCCCCTTTAAGAGGAGAGAGATAAGATATATATACTCTTTTAATATATATATTTGGATAAATATTTGTTAAACGTTCTACATTGTTAATTTTTATCTTATATATTTTATTGTTATAGTTATCAATGTATATCATTCAAATCATTTATTAAAAATTCAATATTTTATGAATTCTATGGTAAAACAACGACAATATAATACGCGTTAATATGTAATAATAAAATGGCATTTAACATGAATTGAGTCTTTAACCCTTTCTCCATTAATCCATATTTTTAGAATATAAAACTACAAATCCCAAATTGGATCTTTAACAAAATATATAACATTGATACCTTTATAATGTATTATTATGTGTCTTTTCGATAATATTAATGTTTAATTATATTAATTTTCCACAAAAAAACAATATTTCAATATTAGTTATTAGTATACCATTTAACTAGTTTATATGTATAGGCATATAATAATAATTCTAGTTCTATCTATCAGATTATTTATAATTATTAGAACAAAATATGATATGGAATTTTATTAATATACTTATATTTTATTTTTTAATTTTTTTAAATATAATATATTTATATCTCAAAACTACAAAGTTTAAAAATTAATAATGATTAATCTAATGTTATGCCTTTATAGGAAATAAATTAATGTATATAGAACTATCTTTACTATTTGAATTTAAAACTTTAGCATAAAATGATACTAAATATAATCGAAAAATAAAAGAATAGTATATATTTATAATATAATTTTTTATTATTATGCATGTTTTATTGTATTATTAAAAATGTTAGATTCATGAAATGCCTTTTATAGATAACGCTGTATTATCGGATTCCGATAAATATACCATGCATCTATATTTCATGACTGCCTATTATATATTGGTAATATGTTTAATTAACAATAAAAATATATCTATTAACCTGAAGGTATATTATAATGTAAAAAATTGTTCCAAATGAATCATCTTATAATTAATATCCAACCTCATATATAATGCTATTATTACAGTTCAATTGGTATAATATAATTTAAATTAAAATAATTGTAGTACAAATTATAAGTTTTACTAAATAAAATATTTCATCAAATAAAGAAATATATTGTGTTACTCATGATTCGATATAAATATGGATTAACATGTCTTATATAATGACAATTGTTATATAGCAAATATATATATTAATATATGAAATATATCTATTTTACTTTAACCATATTAAATATATATTAACATACAATTTAATATATTATAACTTATGAAAAAATGTTATGTGGCCCTTTTCATATTAATGACAGTACCCCTTTTTTGGTTGCATATTTAGATTTCAGCTCGAGATTAAACATACGAAAATTGTAAATATATTTGATCAACATTTATAGACCAATAAATATGATCAAATTATAAACAAATTAATAAAAATATAATACTTAATCCTAACCCGAATATGGGTTCCATAAAACCTCAACCATAACCTACAACATAAAAACTATATAAAAATTATGACAAAAAATTACTCCCCCAATAGACAGTCTCTTAAAATATATAAATCATTATTACTATTCCTGAAATAGTCACTCTCTTCGAACCAT
Source organism: Plasmodium yoelii (assembly GCF_900002385.2). Lineage (NCBI taxonomy): Eukaryota > Apicomplexa > Aconoidasida > Haemosporida > Plasmodiidae > Plasmodium > Plasmodium yoelii. The sequence continues at coordinate 1,744,387 of NC_036182.2, read as the reverse complement.
ATATTAATGATCAGTTTTTTTCTTTATTTTTTTAGCTTTTCTCTTAAATGTTTTTGAGATCGCTTCCGAAATCCAAATAATGAATACTAATATAAATTTTTTTAAAAATGTATAATTTATATTCATAAATTACTCAGTGCTGAATATATATTTTAATTAACTTATTATTTACCTTATATCCAATTCCTAATAAAACTAATGTTACAAAAAATATAAATGGAATTGAAATTAGTTTATTTAATATTGATGAACTTGATGATGTTGAATCAATATCTGATACTTCAGGTTCAGAAATTGATGTTGATATTTCATCGGATAATCCATCTATTTTAGTTCCATTAGAGCCTGCTATATCAACTTTTATGGAGTTTTTTTTTGTTGGTAATGGAATACGTTTCATTAGTGTATTATGAAAATCAGTGTCTTTTCCAAAATTATCATAGTATTTGGAAAAAACATTTAATACTTTATTGTATGAATTACCTACAATATTAGCATTATCATTAAGGAGTTTTTCATATTCATTAACAAATTTATTAGCATGATCTGAAAGTTGGGTACTATTACCTCTCATATTATCAGTACTCATATTACATAATAATTTAAGTAATTCATAAAATTTAGACATATGAATAATATCAATATTCAAGTATTCCTTTATTTTATCTATGATATCCTTATAACTGTCATATTGTTTATCATTAACTTTATGATTAGTGTCTCCGTGTTATTTTCTATATGCTTAGAATAAAAATCCATTAAATTCTTAATTTCATTATGTGACTTTAGGCTTAATTTATAACTTAGCCATATCATAATACATAAAACGTCACCCTTATAAGTATTAGAATCAACTGTGGTACCAGGTTTACCGAAAAAATCATAAAATAACCATAAACAGCCAGCATTAATCTTATCAATATCGTTATTACATTGTTCTTTAGGGCAGTAGTTCTTGAACGTTCTATTTTGAAAATTATAATTTCCAGAACCATCCAATTCATCGGGAAAAAACTTCCTTAAAGTATCAAACTTTTGGCACTATGAAGCAATTTTAAACAAATTTAACAAAACTTCATTAAAATTAAAATTATTAGTAATATATAGATAATAAAATATCAAAAAATATAAAGGAAATTATTATTATTAAAAAATGCATATACCATAAAGTCAGTCATAATGAAGTTTCATTTTTAATTTGTAGTTTGATCTGCATCATGTTATTTTTATATAAAATATATATACTGACAAACTATATTCTGTAAATGAGTCCCATATACCACATTTATCGTATTAAACACATTGTTATTTTTAATAATAATATATAATTAATATAGAATAATAATACAATAATATTACAAAGGAATATTGTATTTATTTTTATTGACATTTGCTAAATTGTATTAAATTATGGCTGGTTAATACATATTTGATCATATGTATATATAATACAATTTACGCATAAAATAATTATTACTAATAACATTCTACATAATTTTATTATAAAATTTTAAGGAATTTTATAATGAATTAAAAAAATATATACTTATAAATATGCTTTAATATAGAACATAAACAATGTCCTGAAACTTAAATACTGCACAAATATAAAAAATTAAAAAAGTTATTATTATTAGAATCCTTAAAGTATATAAATAATTATTTAATAAGATAGACTTAATACTTATATACTTGCTTCTTATAATATATAATACAGTCTTTTCTAAAATTATAATGCTTATAAAATAAGTTGTATTGTTCCATTTTCTATGCAAATTACATAAATTTATATTACTTTTATTTAATATAGATAAATTCATAACCCATTTTAATGAATTCAACAACTTTATTTTTATTCCTATATACTTCAATTTAGAAATATGCCATATTGGATAATTTTACAATTTATTTTATGCATCATTTCCGCGGTTTAAAATAACAATTATCACTGAACCCGTATTTATAAGCTTAAATAAGCCTTTGAACGCATGTCGTTTTTAAAATAATACATAGTAAATATTAAATATATAACATATAAATAACTATTGGTGCAAATTAAAAATATAATATAAAACTATGCGAAATTAGGTTGATATATTCCCCTTTAATAGGAGAGAGATAAGATATATTTGATATTTTAATATATAAATTTAGATAAATATTTGCTAAATATTCTGCATTGTTAATTTTTATCTTATATATTTTATTGTTATAGTTATCAATGTATATATATTCAAATAATTTATTAAGAATTCTATATTTTATTAATTCTATGGTAACATAATGATAATATAATACGCGTTAATATAGAATAATAAAATGGAATTTAATATTAAACGAGTATTAGCTTTTTCTCTATTTATCCAGTTCTTTAGAATATAAACTACAAATCTCAAATTGGATCTTTATCAAATATATAACAATGATACCTTTATAATGTATTATTATGCGTCTTTTCGATAAAATTAATATTAATATTTAATTATGTGAAATTTCCACAATCAAATAGTATTTCAATATTAGTTATTGATAGAATATTTTATTAGATTATATGCATAGGCGTATAATAATAACGATATTATATCTATCATATTATTTATAATTATTAGAACATAATATGATATGAAATTTAATTAATATACTTATATTTATTCTTCTAACTATTTTAAAATATAATATATTATACCTCAAAACTATAAAGTTTAAAAATGAATAATGATTAATCTAATGTTATACATTTGTGATATATAAATTAAAGCGTATAAAACAGCTTCTATATTACTAATTAATTTTAATACAAATTTAAAGGAAATGCAAAAAGAGAATAGTATCTACAATTAAAATTTAAAAAATATTGTATATATAGTTCAATTTTTTATGTATTACTAAAAATGTTAGAAGTATAATAATATTTTATAGACAATGTTATAATGTCGATTCTCGATCGATACACATGCATCTATCTTTTATGAATATATATTATTATAGTTCAGTTGGATAACATGATTTAAATTAAAATAAATATGATACAAATAATAAGTTTTACTAAATAAAATGTTTCATCAAATGAAGAAACATATTGTTTATACATAATTCAATATAACCACATATTAACAAGTTTTATCTAATAGGTAATAAGGGTTCTTATGTACAGTTAGCCAAAAAATAGTAATAAAATATATAATTCGGCGTTATAACATTGCCGCATTTAATATATATGAGCGAATTAGACATAAGTATTATAGCTTATAAAATATGTTATGCTACCCATTTCATGTTAATGTCTATGTCCCCCTTTTTGTTGCATATGTGGGCTTCATTTCAAGATAAAACATACGGGGATGGTACATATATTTAATCACCATTTACAGGCATAAAATATTATTAAATTATAAAGAATTAAATTATAGTATATCTTGAACCCTAAGTCAAAACGAAGATTCAGTGAACGAAACAATAACTCATAGGACATAACCTTGACCCATAAAACATGAACAACTCAGAATCAAGAATATTATAATTAAAAACTAAATTAATTTTATGTATGCATGTATATATATATTTCTTTATTTTACAACATTACGTTTCATTATTTTATTTTTATAATTATTTATTTGTATTTTTTTTAATTTTATATATACTATGTTTTACTATTAAAAGGAAATTTATAATTTGTATTAATTTATAAAAAAACATGGGGGTCAATATTACTACCAAAAATAATTTTTATAAAATTAAAAATGTTGCTATAAAAATGTTATTTAGTAAAATGTGTACTAAATGTGGCAAAAAAATCACAGAATGAGTGATTCTCACAATATAAATTTTATCATACTATTATTATGATGAGGTAAAAAATATTGTTATAGTAGTATTAGTAATATGTATAATTAACTGCATTTCTCAGATTAAATTAATTATTTTAATGTTTAAAAATATAATAGACATGTTTTATATAAAAAACTATCCATTATCAAAGAAATTTTGTAAAACATGGAAAATAATAGCAAAACAATTATTTTAATATAATTATTAATGTAAGTATATATAATTATATTAAAATAAATATATATTTTTATATTATTTTCGCACTTTTATATTTTTATTTTAAATGATTGGTTCTCTAGTAGGTAAAAACAACATAGTTTTTTTCTATTATATATAAATATAAGTAATATGTAATTCCATATGCAATGGGGCGTTTTATAAATTTTAAATTGAGTTTAATCAATTATAAAAATATAAAACTTGTGTGTTCATAATGGTTATATTAAAAATATCATTTATGTGATACGATTAAAATTATTTATTTTTAGATATTATAATATTAATGAAATTATGAATAATAACATTTGATATTCAATTCATTATTTATGAAATTTTTTGTTTTTGACATCGTCTTGTGATTGAATTATTTAAATAAAAAATACATTAAACTTATAAATGTAATAAAAGCATTCATTTTGTCATTTAAATAATAGTTTTTTATACTTTATTGGAGAAAATGATGTGTTTCAATTTTAATTATACTTGTGCTATTTTTTGAGTTAATTTTTAATTAAAAAAAATACTAATATATATTTGAATATTTTGTTTGTAAAGTTCAAAAATGAATAAATTTTATATTCAATTTTTCTTTTTCTTTTAAGCATATTCGTATATATGAATAATAAAATCTTTGCAACTAAGATTGGTTCATCCAATTCTTCTTTAGAAATCTTTTAAAGATGTTCATATATATGAAAAATAATAATCTTATAACGGATCCAGTTCCAGACACTCTGCTTTAATCAAATCGATTATAGCCAAAATTGTTCTGGACAAAACTGATCCAAGTAATGTTACTCCATACAAAGTTGTTTCAAGTAATTTTATTCATGACAAAGAACACCCAGATAATCTTATTCCAGACAAAATATATATACATACTACATTATTCCAAATAAAAGATTCTCAAGGTAATCTTATTTTAGACAATGTTGCTCTAGACAAAATTATTTCAAATAATGATACGTACGAAAATACGCTTATATATCTATGCATGTTTCATTATTGGAATATTAAATACATAGTTTGCAAAAGATACTTAAATAACGACTATATTGCCAAAATAATGCTTATAAATACATTTGTTTTTTTTTGCAAATTAAAAGTCTAAATAAAATCGAAAATAACCCGCTTTGATCATAGTACGAATGAAAATCGTGAAAAAGGGTACTCACAAGGTGCATTGAAATTGAAGAAACTAAAAATCCAACAGAACTTATGAGCAAATATGCAGCATATTTGCAATATAATGTATAAGTAAAAGTAGTTATACTTTATTTCATAAGAAGGATAATTATCCAAATTTTATATTTTAAGAAACATGAAGATAAAACGTTGGAAGCCTTAAAATTCGCCATCACGATATGGTAGAACCAACGAACAATATTTTTTAAGATATAAAATTAAGTTAGAATAAAAAATAACTAGTATATACACCTATTTTTTATTGTCATTAGTATAAAAGAATATTACGGGACTCCAATGGTTCCAAATACTTTGATTGAAACCTTGTTTTAGTATATAAAAAATAATTAATAAATTTAATACATTATTATCACCCTTTATACATAATTTGTGACCGATTTTTTCCAATCCTATATGGTACTATTTTGTTATCTTTATATTGCTGATTTTCACAAGACATAACTGTAATAATTTTAGCATCATAAAATATAAATGCCCACAACAATATTGACCAATAAACATATACAAATACTATCTTAGAAAGTGCAAACTCATTCTAAACTGACAATAAATTTGAAGAGAATATTATAAATGAGGAGGTAGCCAAAATGCTCATTAATTTGTCCGGATTTTTCATTAAAAAAGAAAGAGACCATATTAATATTACACATGTTGAATTTGTAAGCAATATAAAATTTTTAATAACTTATCAATTTTATTTTATCAATATCAAAAATGTATATGTTCTAATAAATGTGCATATTTATAATATTTTTATTTATTCACAAGAAAAATGAAATATTTTACATATTTATTCATTCTTTATATTTTTCATAGATTCATGATAATGAATTCCCTCCAAAAAATTTACGTGACAGAGATATTAGAACCCAAAATATGTCACATTTTGTCAACCCAATAAAAGATGTTTTTAAAAAGTAAACATATAACTTACATAGTAATTTTACATCTTAATATCGGTGTATATATATTAATATACTCAAATTGTTTTCATACATTATACTTATTTTAAATTACCATCACAAAATGCTTTTTATTTAATTTATGATAGTTAATTTTGTATATAATTTCTTTAGCATTTTATTATAAGATACAGGATTCAATTTTATTAACACTACAAATGTGATGTAATTTGCGAAATTATTTTATTTATGTGACCCGCTTTTATATTATTGTTTGCTCCGATTTGATGCCTTACAATATTAGACTTCATATAGAGGCTAATAATGGGAATTTTGATACATATATTTTCGTTTAATAATTTATAATATATATTAAATAAAATTAAATAAATCAATAAATATTATAAAAAATAAAATGAAATATAACCCCAATTCTATATAAATTTGTTTTAACTTTAATGCATGTGTAAATATATTTTATATTATTTTTTTCCAAAAAAAAATATATATTAAAAACAATAATTAATTAAAAATACAAACATTAAAAATTAAAGTTGGTTATTATATAAATATATGTTAATAATATATATTTTAAATTTTGGTCGAATTGAATTTAATCGTTTATCTTTTATAAATTTTCTTCGTTTGATTATATAGTTTATTAAAATTTTCACTTTAGCTACAATTTATTATATTTTATTTAAAATTATTTTTTGTTTTAACACAATACTTTGTATTTTACATATATACAAATACTGTTTTTAGCTGAAATTATAGAAATCATATTTTAATTACAGATATGTATAATATATATTTTTATATTTTTTAGTTGATGTGTTATTATTAACTTTAAAATAATATCCATATATAATCATTGTATGTAATTACATCTTTATTTTTTACAAAATAAATTTAAATTTAATGATATCAGTGAAATTATTATCCATAAATAAAAAAAACGTTTAATATAATTGAATTATACATATAAAATATTTTATTATAATTTGTACTTAAAAATCTGCCAAGGTTTAAATAAAGCACACGGAAAAATATGTGTATATATTGTTAAACATACATGTTGTGTGTATTTTGTTTTGGAAATCGCAATTATTATAATTGTTAATATATTTTATGAATATTGAAGACAAATATACATTCATAATATCACTTATGACTTGTTTTATTATATATTGTTTTATTTCATCATTTTTTTCATGTAATTTTGTAAATACAAGTAGTACCCCCCTTTACAGATCCCGCTAAATTGTATTTCTATACTTCTACTTAAAATAGGATAAAGTTAAGTGGAAAATACAAAAATATTGTTATAGTACGAGAATTTCTCTTCATTATTTATTAATAAATGATAATAATAAATTATCATATAAGCAGTAATAAGGAGAAAGGAATCGTATAATATATAATATTAAATAAATAAATATATATATATATATATTTATTATATTAAGGAATACAAAAAAGTATAAATTTAATATTTAATAATTTTACAAAAGCATTTGTTTATAATGCCACAGAGAACGGTGTTGTTTCCATATTTATTTTTTTAATAAAGTTCCATTATATATTTAATAATATATTTAAACCTTGTACAATTATAATTCTTCTTAAAAAATTATATAATAAATTGGGTGCAATTAATATATTGTAGCATTGGCATGCATAAATATATATAACACCATAAAAATTATTTTCCTTTCCTTAGATCAAAAAATATTATTTGACTAATATATTTTTATGTTTTGTTTTGCCAATTTTACCACATTAAAATTTCTACACTTAATATATTCGTCATTTAATTGACTTTCGTTATCTATTTTGTGTTGCGTGTGTCTTTAAGAATAAATTAAGACTGTTTGGTACAATAATATAAATCATAAGATATGTAGGTGCATACCCATATATATATTTGTTTATTTATATGTATATGATTTTATATTGTCCTATCTTTAATCGTGAATGTGAATAATATCCATATTTTGTATTACCTTTGATTTCTATATTGCAATTTGTTTGCATTTTTATATTTAAATATTGTAAATTACATGTTTATAATAATACGACACACAAAAAAATACATATCAAAATAAAAAAATCTCGAGTTATAAAAAATGGAAGATAATAATAACAGATCAAATAATATTGAAAATGGACAAATAGACTTATTAAATTGTAACAATAATAACAATGAAGATATAAAATTATTGAAAATTGAAAAAATTTTAAGTTATGACGATTTGGAAGCGTTTAATTCTATTCAATTAAATCAAGAAACTGAAATATTAGCTACGCCATTTCGATCCCAAGAAATTAATTTGAAAAATGATATTCCGTTATGTGCTCAAGAATTTTCTGATTTAACAGATCCATTATATATTAAAAAAATATGTTTAGAAAAAGTCACAGAATGGAATAAATTTACTGAAAGAGATATATATGTTAAACAAATATTAAGTGGATTAACAAATCAATTATTTGAAGTCGGATTAAAAGAATTTTCGGTTAGTCAAAATCCATCAATAAGAAAACATATTTTATTTAGAATATATGGAAAAGATGTTGGTGAATTATATAATACAGACATAGAGATTGAAGTATATGAAACGATGAGTAAATATAAAATATCTCCAAAACTATTAAACACATTTTCCGGTGGTCGTATAGAAGAATGGTTATATGGAAATCCTTTAAAAACTGAGGATTTACAAAATTCAAAAATATTAATTGCCATAGCTAATATGTTAGGTAAATTTCATACATTAGCTATTAAAAAAACTTTACCAAGTCATTGGGATAAAACACCATGCATTTACAAAAGAATACAAGAATGGAAAATACAACTTTCTAAATTAAAAAATATAGATAAATTTAAAGGTGATATAAATAAATATTATCAAGAATCTGATAAATTTATTAAATTTATGAATAAATATACAAAAGAAGATAGTATTAGGAATCATATAACTTTTTGTCATAATGATTTACAAGAAAATAATATTATAAATACAAACAATTGTTTACGACTAATTGATTTTGAATATGCTGGATATAATTTCATAGCTACAGATATAGCAATATTTTTTATCGAAACATCTATTGATTATTCTACAGACACTTATCCTTTTTATGAAATAAATAAAAATCAATATATATCATATGAAAAAAGAAAATTGTTTATTAATGAATATTTATCAATTTATTTAGGAAAATCACAAATACCGTATGATCAAAAAGTTGCCGACTCAATTTTAGATGCAATTGAAATTCACGCATTAGGTGCTAACTTATTATGGGGATTCTGGTCGATTATTCGAGGTTATCAAGTAAAATGTTATAATGAATTTGATTTTTTCCTATATGCGCAAGATCGATTTAAACTGTATGATGAACAAAAGGCATATTTACTTTCAAAAAATCTTATTCCAGACTATGATTAAATGCATAATAAACACCTTATAAAAAAACAAATTATAGCATTTATACTAAAAATTTAATGTGTTTGTTTCTACTCCAACTAAAAAACAAATATATTATATATATATTTACTACCTATAACTAAGGATTAAATGAGTTTGAATGGAACATTAATTAAATATTTATTTAATGCATCATCAGCGGCATTTGGGCAAAATGACTTAAATATCATAAAATATGCACTTTCAAACATTTTTAATTATATCATAATGATCATTGCTAATTTTTTTTAATAAATCATTTAAATATGCTTAAATTTAATTTGATAGATAAAACTAAAAACTCACATTATATATTATTAACCTTTTAAAGATTTGTTATAATTTTATTAACACACAAAAATTAAATATTATAAAATAAGAGAATATTTTCCACGCTATGATGTTTCGCTTTTTAATACTAATATATTTTTTATGTGATAAATAAGATATGTATATGCACCTATATTGCTAAAAACGCAATTCGGAAAAGCATATTATACATAATAAAGTGTATTTGTGTTTATTAAGACTTTTATTTTTAGTTATTCCGCTTTTTATAACTGTGTATTCAAAATATGTAACACATATTGTGAATTTGTGCAGTTTGAGTGTAGTACCCTGTTGTTTAACTTTAAACATAAATATATTTTATTCAACAACAATTGCCTTGTTATATTTTCCCATCCATATGAGTTCATATTAGTATATAAATGTAAACTAATATATTCAAAGGTTTTGTTAAAAATAAATATATATTTTTGGTATCATTATGGTCTCAATGTTGTTGCAACTATTTTATCATTGTTATAAAAATAGTTAAATGCACATGTAAAATCGATATTTTTTTCATTAATACTATCAAAAAAAAAATTGCCTATTATTAATAAAATAATCAATAAATAAATGAATAAATTCTTGAAAAATAAATAAATATGTATATATTGGAAAATAATATGAATAATTTATATAGAAATATTATCCTTGGTGTTTTTCTATATTACCATTTTTAATAATATCCAATTAAATGATATATCGATTTTGCCTTACACCTTTTCACATTTTTTTCTTTTTTTTTTTCTTTTTTTGTGATAATTTTATTCTTTTTTCATGTTCCTAATAAAAAATTATAATATTTGTAACCATCATTCGAATATATATGCATGTGTTTGTGTATTGGATATATCTATATATGTATACTTATAGTGATAGTATCACAGCACTCGAATTCCCTTCATTTAAAAAAAAAATTGATGAACGCCCATACCTTTTCTAGTGATTCGTGAATTTCGTCTTCGTATTTTTCTTTCTTTTTTATTTGTTCTCTCCACATGTTTACGTATATCTGAAAATAGTGCAATTGTATGCATTATTGTTTTTCCACACTCTCATTTATATGCAAACATGCATATTAACATACAATAAATTCTTTGTTTATTTTGTTACCATTTTATTTAAATTTTTTCGTCTTTCTTTATTTTCAATTTCAATTCTATAGACAAAAAATGAAATATCGATTCAAAAATGTGTCACACAATTCATTATCGATTTTAACTAATTTGTTTTAATATTTTTCGTTTATTATATAAAATATTCATAAATCGCGTGTGCAATGTATATATATTAAGAAATAATTATCAATCTATATACACAAATTTAAATATTGTATTTTTCGTAAATCATTACATAGAGCATTCCAATGACATAATATAGGTGCGCATATAATTTTCTTCCTTTTCCATTTTATCATTTTCTTTTTTTTCGATTTGAGTTTGTTTTATGCATAGTTCTTTATTTCGTGTCAAATATTCAATTATTTTTCGATTTTGATAATGAGCTAAAAAGATCAACAGACAAAAAATAAGTTGAAGAACAATATAATAGACTAATGACAATATTGTTTCCATTGTGAATTAATAATATTTGATTCTTACTAAAATTGTTATTTTCAAAATTCATTTTAATAATATATTTATTCATTTTCAGCATTGAGCACAACGCATCTCCATTATTCTATAATTAAAAAAATAATAACAATAATAATATCACAGAAAAATGATTATATATATTAATATTTTGAACCATGCGTTGTACATATATGTTTTACCATATTCATATTACTATTGGCTATGTTCACAATTTTAATCACTTTGTTATTTTTGATAGCATCAAAAAAATTATTGACATTTTCACAATTTTCTCCTTTATTTGTTAAATCATTGCCTTCTATATTAAGAGAAAATAAATACTTGTTTTTCTGAAAAAATCATAATTTTTAAATTATGTCTTTACATAAAATATCCAATATTTTGTTCGAAGATATGTCATTTTTCAATATTATACAACAAGTACTATATTTATAATGTACAATATATAATTGCTTTATTTTCATTTCTATATTGTTCGATACATTAGTCTTTCCTAATCATATGTTATATGCAGTACCGGAAAAAACGTTATAAAACGATCCAAACCATTGAATGTTATTTTATTATAAGATAAATTCAATATTTTAACATTTTTTTGTAAGCATAAATCTAATATAGCTGAAATGTAATTATCGGAAAGCCATCTTCTTGATAAATCTACATTTAAATGTTTAGAAATATGTTAACAAAATTAACATTATATCGTTTATTAATACATCATTTTTAATGTATATATATTCTTATATTTATAATATTCATACATATTCATATGTATTATATACTTATTTCATCCTTTATCATCAACATACCTAAATAATAAATGTCATTAACATTTATGTTAGAGAAAAAATACAATCTCATTGGAGATATATATAAATCATGAAAAGAAAAATAAATATCATGAAATTTATTATTTTTCATTAAAAATTCAAAATAATTCAAAATCATTAAATAGTTATAATCTATATTTTCTTTATTATATTTTTCTCTTTCAACAAGTTTCTTTTTCTTTTTTTTTATATTATATATCTCTAATTTTTTTTGTCTTTTTTCATCGTATATTTTTTTTTTCTCTTCTAATATTTTTTTCTCTTCTTCAAACTCCTTTTTCCGTTTTTCCTCTAATTTTTTTTGCTGTACATTTGTGGAGCATAAAAAATAATAATGAAACGCTAATTACAACACATTTTACACAAATGTACATGGACATACATGATACACAAGAATAAATATTCAATAATTAACCACCATAATAAATATTTTTTTTTAAGTTTATCACTTTATATTTTTTAAATTCCCGATTTCGTTCATTGTTCGGATATATATTTATAATATTATGGACAGTTAAACTTAAAATGTTTTTCTTTTTAGAATTTTCTAAATAAAAAAATACATACACACACAAAAAAATAATCAATAAATTAATTATTCAAATAGTTTTATAAAATAATGGTTCTAATTAATAGTACAATCATATTCATTTCGAAAATATTAACTACAATTTAATATTTTTTTATATAAATACTAAATATTTAAAATAAAATTATATAATAAAACCTAAGTTTTTAGAGGATTCATCTTCTTCACTATCCACAAAACTTAAGTTGTCACTTGACTCATATGCATTTGAAAAAATGTTATATGCTTCTAAAATGTTGTTTTCTATATATATAGAATTATTTTCTTCATTTTCCTTTTTTATAATATTATCATTAGAAATTTCTGCGTCTACACCTTCTTTCTCCATATATTATAACAATAACATAATATTTTATATATTAAGTGTTTTATTATAATTTTCCCTCCTCACTAATCACAAGTTCATATTTTAATTTTAATCTACATACAATTGATATATTTTTAATTTATTTAGTATTATTGTGTAAATATACCTATTATTTGCTTAATCATTATAAATGAATAAACAGACAAACATATGCATACACATTAAATAATATTGCCTATATGAATAAATGAAGACAATTTTATACTAAAATTAACAAAATTATTATTATATTTTTTTGATAATTATTATCATAAAGTTTATAATAATATACTGTGTTCATACTTTTTAATTACAAATAAAATAATAATACCAAAAATTAATTATATATATCTACGTATGTCTCTATTTCCTTTGTAATACATATTAATAGCTTATTATTTCACTTATGAGAAGGCCTGTCATATTTTTTCATAAATTATAAGTAAAATATATATATACACACGTGTATTAATGTGGTATTTAATTATTTCCCCCAATAAATAAATAAATATATATATATATACTATATACATATTATTAATATGATACATTATTCGCCAGGATTACGAAAAATATGTAGTTAAAAAATTCTCTAATCTTTTTCTCGAGTAGCTTAGATTATTCTATAAAATTATATATAAAAAAGAAATAATTATGTAATTAAATGAATAATAACTTGGATAGACATTATAATAATGATTCATATAGTAATAATGTAAAAAAGTTTAGTTACAATTTGATATATGTCAAAATTTTGAATATTATCTCCAAATTTTATGCTTTTATATCCTTTCTTCGAAAGTTTTATCTCTTCATTTACAAGCAAGGTATTCATTAAATCTTATAAAAAAAAAATATGTTTTATGTTTAATATTATAAATTAACCAACATATGATACATATCAACAAATATTATAACATTAAAAGCTTACCATCTCTGTCTACATCATTTTTGTAAAAGACGATGGACACATCTTTCTGCAATTCTGATAATGAATCGAAAAAACGCATATATATATTACAGAAATTTGTAACATTTTTATTTTGTTTATTTTTCATAAATTTAAATATTTATTAAATTACTATAATTATTTAAATAAGATCCTATTAAAATGAACATCGAAAAATCGTTTTCATAGCATAGATTGTACTAAAAAAAATTAATAAAAAAATATATTTATTATCATATTAAAAATGTCTACACTTTTGATATATTCATATATATATATTTGTATGATTATTTTATTCTATACTATTGATTTTTTACCATTTTTTCGACTAATTGATCCGAATTTTCATGAGAAAATAGGAAATCTATGCTAAAATCTATTGATGACACTCGTATCTAATGCATATGTAGTAAAAAAATATATTAATAATTAATAATAAAAATGATAAATGACTTAAAATAATATATTATAAAAAATATTCACTATATTTTTCTATTTTCATCACACTACTACCTTTATTTTTTTCTCAGAAACGAAATAATTATAGTCTTTATAGTCAGAAAATAACACATTTTCGATGCCCTACAAAGTGAAGAATATTAGTATATAAACATATATATAAGAATTAATTTTGTCGTTCGATATTTCTCTTGCCTTCATAATTAAGCTCAGTTTTAATAGCCTCTAAAAAAAATATATTAATCAATCACGGTTTTTTCTTACAAATGTTTTTAAATCAATGGAAAATCGAATTGTATTAAAGAGATATGTTATATAAATGTCCATTTTATTGGATATTTTAAAATTCTTTTTTAATGACATAAATATGTCTAAATCCCTGTAAAAATAATAACACAACCATGCACATATATATGTGTGTTTTTTAATATTTATGTTGTACATTTTTTCATAGCATTTATATTACGATTGAATCCACCGCTTTCCTAAATCCCGTTTTATAAAGTTATTCGAATCTGGGTATAAAATAGAAAATACAAATATATATATATCAGAATGTGAATCATAACATATTAGGAAACAAATATTAGTACCCTTTGAATATATATGCATTCAACAATTTGCCTAGGTCACAATGTTATTATACCATTTATTTATAATATATATTTTTTATTTCTTTTAACCTTTTAAAATAGCTCCATACATTAACCATAATATACTTTTATTAACAAATGGTACTCCGAGAAAATCACTAGAATGCTTATACTAAAATTGAAGAAGTTCATTTATTTATATTTTTTAACTATTTACTATTTTCATATATTTTTTATTTTATTGTTCCATTTGCACTTATAATCATAATTGATTATTGTAATTTTTAATTAATTTTTTATCACTTACTAAATAAGATATAATAACCATGCAACTGCAAACACAAATTGGATAAATTGATTTTGTTATTCTATGGTTTTCTCCTGTTCCCTTATACACATGGTGGTCAATTATCGATTTAACATTATCTCCATTGCTAATAAAATAAAAAAATACACGATTAATTTGTGTGATATGCATATATATACTGCAACTATAATAAAATCGATGAAATACGAAAACCAAAAAGAAAATACTTACTAAATATTATTAGCCTCGAAATTGTTAAAGTCTACTAAACATATATAGTATTTATAATCATATTTTAGAACCTGTATAAAAAAGTGTAGACAAAATTATAAATAATATTAAAAAAATATATGCAACTTCTAATGCATGTATATGGTATTTCAGCGTTTTATTTTCCTTATAAAGCTTTACGTACATTTAATAAATGCTCATTATCGTTAAAAACTAAAATTTCTTCTGGATTTTTAATTTCACATCTTTCTAACCACCATTTCTCCTAATAAACAAAATTACATTATCAATAACGACACAAATGATAAATTATACGAAAAATTCCATACATATATCCCAAAATTCAATTATACTAATAATTATTTTAAACAGTTAATACAATTTGACAATAATTATATACATACACATATATATATATGCCTAATTTTTGTTTCTACCAAAATTTTAAGACGCATATCACTCCTTTTAATATTTATAACAGGAACAAAAAACATCAATGTATTATCTTCACTTCCTTTGTCTATTTTACCTTTTAAGCTATACCATATGTATAAAAAAAAACTATATATTATTGAAGAGCATACAGAGTCCTATAAAATATGTAAATAAATATAGTGTGTTTATCCATATGTATATTTTAATAACAAAAACAAAGGCAATAAAAACTATATTCACAAAATTTATATAAATATATATTCCCACTGTGTGAATGTTTTCTTTAATTTTCATGTTTTATATTTACTAAATCTGAGGTGTTATTTCCAAAAATGAAAACAAATTTAACCCTTCCATCTGTATCTGGCTCTTTGGAGTATTTTTTTAAGAAGTATTTACATGAAAATAGATAAACCGACAACGCACTGTTCATGTTGCTATTAATTTTACGCATTATACCGTAATATGTTTGAAAATCTATTACATCTAATATGCTATTATATATCACTCCCCTCTTCTTATCATTATCAATTATGTTTTTTATGTTTATCAAGTCTTCCTTATTTAGATCGAGCACTGTATAGTGATTGTATAAAAAGGAAAAGGAAAATATTAATAAAGTGCAAAAATACACAAACACATTTTTGTAGCATAATAATGAACCCAATTCAACGCATCATATATTTATTATATAAAAATGCATAACCCAAATAAAAATATATGAACCATGTTATAGTAAGAAAAATGCATTCCTATTTCAGGTTTTCATTGGTTATCATAAATATTTAAATATATAACATGTTGATGCATAACTATATATGCAGATATACACTCCCTTATTCACATATTAGGACTTAGTTGTATATTTATATGTTCAATTATATATATATATTATATTGCTTTTTGATTTTTTATTACGGTTATTAATATGATAAAACCACGGGGCTTGGGTTTCATCATATATATTTTCATCGTTCCATAATTCAGGGTCTTTATAGGAAAACATGCCTAACTCTTGATTTATTAAATTATTGTTTTGCATGATAATAAATGTAATAGATAGAACTAAAAATTCAATATCTCAGGTGTTAAATAATTTGTAAAAATAATTCAAACTATACACCTCGTTTTGTTTTTTATTTATTTATGATTTTTAATGGGTAAAACTTGTTTTAATATATGGAACATAATCGGCATATATGTGTAAGCATATGTATATTGTATATATTCATTATATGTGCTCCTAAAAAGTATAATTTTTCTCTTTAATCTCACATGAAATAACAAACTTTATATTTTAATTTAATCTATTTAAAAAAAAGTAAATCCTATATATATATTAAAAATACTTTAAAACTATCTGTATTCAGTTTTAATATTGAATTCGTGGTTAACTGTTATCTATTAGGCACGTTATTTGCCATGGTTTGTATGTGCATATTTATTTGCAATTATACAAGATTAGAGATACCTGTAAACACGCATATTTTAAAAAAAATTATTCTTAAATATGTATAAATTTAGGATTATTGAAAGGAGTAATAATAAATCACATATTAAAAACTAATAATAAGAAAATTTTAAGAAGAATAGTGAAAAAGAATCATCACAAAAATATAAAAAAAATCTATATAGCATATGAAATGGGAGAGGATCATATATACTTGGCTTTAAAAAAACGATATAAAAAATAAATCATATTATTTTTTTGTTTTACATATTTGATATGTTTTTTTCATTTGGTTTAGAATTTATTTGTGTGTTTTCAATGTTGAAACACAAATGAACAAGTTTATATCCCATTTTATCTCTTTTCCTTTTATTCCATTTTTTGTTTATATATTTCCCCCTACCACACACTAACAATGCATACACAAGCATATAAAATATAAATTTTAATTATTTTTTGTTAAATTATATATTAAATACATCTAAAATGCAAAAAAAAAATTAAAATATGAAACTCAAGCTTGTATAAAGGCATTTATATATTTGTTTCGTAATATACCACAAATGGTATCAAACAAATTTTGAAAATTTAACATTTGCGAAAATATATGCGAACAAATCACACGCATATATGTATATGATTTTCCATCGATCAGCGCTTTTATTAGTGTTATATATGTTCAGTTAATTTTGTCATCTATGTTTTTCTCCCATTAGTTTACCCATAAAAAAGAACAGAATGGCTAATATATGTTTTCGTTGCTTTATATCAAACAAAAATGCTAATGATCACGACCTCTTATATTTTGACAGATACTTTTTGAGCGATTATATTTGTGATAACAAATGTGAAGGTAAAAATGAAAAAGACAGAAACAACGATAATATGGAAAATGATTGCTGTGAAAAAAATGCAAACAAAGCAAATTCTTATTACCTAGATAATAATATGGAACAATTTCTTCAATATCTTAATACAGAAAATGAAAATACGCAAAATGAGTTTGAAAATCCATATCAAAAGGCTTATATAAATATGCATTTGTGTAAATTGTGTAATGGGTTACACAATATCGATTTAATAATGTTATATAATAAAAAGAGTCATTTTCATAATGATTTAATGAAAAATAAACTTACATTGGGTGTAAAAGAAAGAAAACAAATTATTCAAAATATTAATAATGCTATAAATGTTGCTAATAATCTTTTAAATAATGTTGACATCATATTATTTTTCTTATATTTATATATAGGAAAAGATATTAAAAGTATACAAGATTTCACCTTAGAATCATTTCAAAAAATTTATGAAAAAATAAAAGATCATATTATTATAAAAACTAAAATAAAAGATAACACTGTCAGAAACAATATATGTACATCCTTTACTTATACCTTAATTTATGTTTATTTAACATTTTATAAAAAAATATTTACATTATTAGATTTGAACGATGATATGATCAAATTTATTACCAGCCTATATAAAAATTGCACATTAGTTTTTAATATATATTCCTTCGATTACAATAATACAATTAAGGATGTTCATCACGAAAAAATTAACAATGACCAAAGAAATAATAATATTAATAATTCCAATAATCACAACATTGATAATAACGCTAAAACCGTTTGCCCCAATGGTAGTAGTGATGATGAAAACGATGATAACAAATTTAATGCAAAAAAAAAAAAATTAATAAATGATAACAATCAAAAAATAAATGTTTTTAATATTTTAGATGAAAACCATCCTTTATTAGATTATCATACTGAAGATATAAATAATTTAATACAAAATGATGACATGAAGACAAATTACTCTGATATAAATTTAAATTTCAATATAGATATATATGTTTCTATTAATAATTTATGCATTTTTGGATATTATAATAAATATAATAAAAATTGTTCTCAAACAAAATGGTTAATAAATAATTCATCTGTATCTCAAATATCAGTAGAGGAATGTATTTATGAAATTTTTGCAAAAATTTTTCCATCTTCCACATTTACATTTATGGCTGCTGGCAGAGAAGATAAAGATGTCAGAATGATGAATATAGGTCGACCTTTTCTTTTTACTTTAAAAGAAACAAAGTTTTCTTTTTTAAATTTTTATTTATTTTTTATTAAACTTAATAACATAGAATCCCATAACAACACTATTAATATATTTCACCAGAAAACTGTTCAAGAATTATTTCATTTGCTAAAACATTATAATAAAAAAGGAAATAATTCACTGAATCAAGTTACACATCAAAAAAAAAATATTATAACCTCCCCAGTAAACCCGATTAATACATGTTATGCATTATTGAGTAGGCAAAATACTGTATATTTATACGACCTTGATATTGGAAACATCTTAGCAGAAAAATCAAAGGATGTATTTTTGCAAGATAAAAATATAGCAAATTTACATATAAATACTAATTATAACGATGAAATTGAAGTGTTACTATCTGAGGAAATTAGTAAAAAGGATAATACCACAAATATTGACAAAAACGATAACATAAATTATAGTGCAAATGATGAAGAAAAGGCTGACCCCAATTATAATGCACAATTTGATAGTAATGTTGTTTTTTCCCCCAAAGCTAATAATACTAAAGATAAAAAAATTATGAATGATAATTCTCACATGTTAAATGATAAATCCTCTTACAATATTAGCAATTTAGTGGATGTAAAATTCAGTAATATTGCTTTTAGTACAAATTACGAATTAATTAAAAAAGTTATGAAATTTGGAGAGGATAGGAAAAAAGCATACAAATGCATCATATATCATTCGTGTGTAATGACTAAAGAAAAAATAATCGAAATTAATAAACAAGTATTAAATTATGAAAACTGTAACGATTGTGTATTAAATATTATCCAAAAAACACCAATAAGAGTACTTCATAGAAGAGGCTTACTTAATAGAAAAAGAAAAATATATGAATTTAAATTAGTTTTTATTCACAAACATTTTTCTTTGTTATATTTATTAGCTGAATCAGGTACTTATATAAAAGAATTTGTTAATAGTGATAGAGGCAGAACTTTCCCAAGTGTTAAATATTTCTTTGAAGATAATGCATTCGTTAATATTTTAAATTTGGATGTTTCAAAGTTTGTATACGATTTTAACAATAATTAGTTTTTTTTCAGAGTTATATGTATATATAATCCTTTGTACTTATAATTCAAATAATAAACAAAACCCGAATATAGTGTGGATTTCTTTCCCCTTATTTGTATATCGCCATTTTTTTACACATCCTAATAATGTTTTTCATTTTTTAATTTTACATTCATACATTATAGTTTTACTCCTATTTATATTCCCTTTTTTTATATTTTTTTCAAAACTTTGCCATTTTAAAACAAAAAGAATAATTCACCCTATATATATGATAGACAATCCACTCGCGAACTTTTGTGTGGTATATACCCGTAAAAAATAAAAATAACTTAAATTACAAATATGTTTTTTACATTTGAAAATATTTTATTTATTCCGATAAGTTCCTAAAATTTTTATTCATAATAAAGGTAATTATTTTCACCTGAAAATTTTACCGCGTACTTCGCATAATTTGTAACACAGTAAACAATTTTTTTTTTTTTTTTTTTTTTCATATTTAACACATTTTATTTCCATTACATGACCAATGTTGTTTTATATTTTTTTATAATCATTATGTATACATGGGCAAACATATATTACACTTTTCCTAATAACAATTTTAATAAACACGAATTTATTTATTACTTTTTTTTACACAACTTTATATATAAATAACGTGCACTTATATAAAAATATCCCAATAAACTTATAGATAATTAAAAAAATAATTATATATAAATAAAAGTAGTCATTTTTCATTTATTAATAATTTCCATTCGATCACTAATTTAGCATGCTTTTTTCATCATATTACGAATGCCTTTTATTTATATTTTTCACATTTATATATATTATAAATTAAAATATATTATTATTTTTTCACATTCAAAACACATTTTAAATAATCAAAAATGTATACACCTAAGAAAAATAATATATTTTTATAAGAAAATTATGGATAAATTTACTAAACGAATATAATGCATTCATTCACTACCATTTTGTAATGAAAAATTATAAACCATATACATTTTTTACCATGTTTGAGTAACTCATATGTATATTTTTATAAATATATTCATCGTTACTTATTTTGGCCAATTTTAATAATAAAATATTTTTTAAGCATACTATCCAACCTGTTTTAATTTTATTTTAAAACATATGACATTTACATTAACCCGTGATAAGTTTCACAAAAATACAAATAACTGTTCACTAATATTGAAGAGCATAAAGGGAAGAAGATTACAAAGTCAATAATTTTCAAAAATCATCACAAGTTCAATTATATTACCATATATGTGCGAACACGAGAATGACATCCGGATTGTTTAATTTATCGACAAAGAAGTTAGCAGGAAATCACATATATTTAGGAAAATGGCATGATTTTAACCAATGGAAATACATTGCACCTACGAATTTATTAAATATTATAAGACCTGTTGAAAAAACCAAAGCTATAACCCCAATTTTAGATAAAAATCCAGGTGATATATTAAGTTATTTAAACAATTCATACCATGGGAAAATAATAACAATAGATGATTTAAATAGTGAAGGTAAAAAAACAAATAAAATAAGAGGATCTGGTTTTCATGGTCCTGAAAGAACAGATATTTTTAGATTAACTTTGTATAATAGATTAAAACAAAAACAACCTCAAAGGATTGTACCAAGTATTGAGCATTTACGGGATGCTAACAAATTAGAAGTATCCATTGTTTGGTTCTTATGGTCATTTGTTATATTTTATTCTTCTATGTGTATATATGGAAGTAATTATATTATCAAAAATAAATCAAGTTCATTCCCATGGATGCCTAAAAGAACCGATGGGTCTAAGGGAGAAGGACCAATGTTTTGGTTTCTTGAGTAGACAAAAAATTGTAGTAACATATGCCTACAAAATCCTTTTAAAGAAAATGCCCTTATACGCGCATTCCATTCAATTGTTTATGTTTATACTTCACTTTGTACATATAATACACAAATATATTTATGTATACCTGTTAGTTATACACAATTATTTTACTTCATTTTTTCCTATTCCCTTTGCCTTATAACGTATTTTTTAGTGTAAGCAAAAAAATTTACCAATTTTATAAATTTGCCAAAATATATATTAAAAATAAAATGATTCTCAATATTAAAATATATTCATAAAAAGCGATCGATCAGTAATTATCCTAAAACGAATGTAATTAACTGCTAACATCATTAAGCAATCATGTTGTCAAAAATTATATTTAATCATATATATATGCGTGTATGCATATACATGTGTGTTTATATTAATTGGCGATGTTTCTAAATACGTTTGTTTTAAAAAAAATTTATGTAAAGCGAGAGAAACTAAGTTGCCATAGAAAAATGTAAAAATATATAAATCGTAAAAAATATATATGGAAAAATTAAAGGAAAAATTGTATATATGCATATATATATGAAATGAATAAACATGGACATAATACAAAACTGTTTTAGATAATTTCGCTTGAAAAAATAGCAACAGCGAAAAGGAATAAATAACTTTTTTTTTCAAAGACTCAATATTTAAATAATCGTCTCCAATTGTTTATAAAAATTTAGAAGAAAGAAAAGTACATCCAAACAATTTCAACTCCTTTTAACAAGATTCTCATATGGTCAATTGAGCCTTTTGATATAATATGTCGACTGACTCGGTTAAGTTGTTTATTATTTCTAAAACATTTTGATACATTTTTGTATCTGGCATATCGTCATACAAGATGAGAATACCAGCATTCTGATCTAGTGTGCCATTTAATTTTTTATCTAATATCATTTCTGACAATTTTGAGATAATTTTATTTATATCTAGGTTTAACTTTTGACCTATATAGTTTAAATCAATGCAACTATATGCTTCAATAATTTTTAATATATTTTTTTCTAACAACAATTCGTATAACTCTTTTAAGTAATTATATATAACTTTATCTATGTTGATAAGGAAAATATTGTATTTTATTACATTTTCAAATATGTCTAATGTTCTATTTTCATAACATTTAGATATATCTAATAATATTTGTATCTCTTTATTTGGTATATAATTTAATTTATTGTTTTCACATAAAATGGTGTTTATGTCTTTTCTATTATTTTCTTCCAATATTTTGCAAAGTAGCATATATTTCAAAGGTACAATAAGTTTTAAATTTTCGATGTTTAAATTTAAGCCAAAATTACCATTTATATTGTTATTTTCAGGGAAAATGAAAATAGGATTCTTATTATCATTATTTTCGCGAATATTACCAACATTGGAAGAAGTCAATTCCAGCAAGTTTCCATAATTATCTATTGTCAAATTTTTTATCAATTCATAGTTTAACTCAATTGGGTTAGTTATACAATAAATTTTTTCTTCATCAAGCTCTTGATAACTTGAACTAATTTTACATATAATATCACTATATATTAAATTAACATTATTCGACAATAGATTCATTTCATCGACATTTAACAAACTGTTACTACTGTCATAATATTCATAAAATGTATAAAATGATAATAGAAATGGACTAATCTGGCTTATACTTTTAGTTCTATTTTGAGAAGATATTGTACTAGTATTAATAATATTATGTATAATAACTGAATAAAAATCGTTATGTTTTTTACTTAAAAAATCGAGAGTGTTATTCTGACTATTATATATATATGTATATAAAGTTTCATAACATTCGTATAAATAAATATATGCACTTCTATAATCCTTTTCATATATATATAATATTCCAGATAACAAATCTATTTCACTATTAATATATATAGCAGTATTTATTGTATTAGCTATATTCTTAGCAAATGTTAATGAAGCTTTCATTTTTGTAGAATTTTTAAGTAACATATATATTTTGGTTTCTACAATATATAACTCAAGTAACAATGCTTTATCATCCACCTTCTTTACTTCTTTTAATAATCTTTCAATTAAACTTAATGCTGTTTTATATTTTTGTTTTAATATAAATAATATAATTATCTTTACTTCGATACGGCATCGTAGAAAATTCCTTTTTTTCTCATATGCCCAATTCATATACTTTTTAAATATTAAGTATAAAGTGCTAATATTACGTATCTTTTTGGATATTTTTTCAACTATGTTTCTTATTAATTTTGCTGTTTTAGCTTGTGGTAATACACTAAAATAATTCTCATTACTTGTTGTAAAATTAATTAAGTTATCAATATCTTTTTTATTAATGTAATAATCACACAATAAATATATTAATTTATCATTTATCTGCATAACCTTTTCATTCGTTACTTTTTTTTCAAATTCCTCTGGGTTACTATTATCATTAATATGTCTGTTCAATATTATGATTTTCTCAATCAAACTATCACTCATATGTGGCATAATTACCTCATCTTTTATTTTCAAATAATTACCATCGCATAATGAATCAACACTTTTTATTATTTCATCTTCTATTTCTTTATAAGCATTTTCTATCTCTTCAAAAGCTTCCATTTTGTTTATATTTTTCGAAAAAAAAAATATTATTTATTATTATTGGAGTATTTTGAGCGTGTGTGTGTGCTGACGCCGTAGAGTCTTAGTTTGCAACTACCCTTGAGTACAGAAGATTTGGGAAATATTGGAAATAAATATAAATAAATAAATATTTATATATATACACTTTTAGGGTTCACTTTAAATAATCAACGAAATAAATTGACTTTCCCTTAAGCACATACATATATTAATATACTCATATATTTTCTGAAAGAGTATTGCAAAACATTATACTATTAAAATGATAAAAACTATAACAATTTCTGGTTATATCGGAAAAATTTATTAATATAAAAATATGTATAAATTATATTTATATGTACTACTGCTACTACTTCTATTAGCAGCAATTCAACATAAGAGAATTATAATATTTTTTCTAAATATTAATGCTATGAAAAATAATTATATAATATCATTCAAAATTTGAATGTGTTTTTATTTTTCATAAGCAGCTAACGCAGGGTTTATTGTATGGTAAAAATAATCTTTGTGTCACAGAAAAATACATTTCCTTTATATATATATGATAAATATAATTACATATTTAATAATATATATAATTTATATAGTACACTATTTTCATTGGGCTAATTATTGCGCTATAATAAATCACGGCCTTTAAATAATTTATCTTTTATGTGAAATTTGTTAATTTCGTTGTTTTATTTTTATATTAATATATTGAGTATTGTTTTTATTTATTCATGCTCATTTAATTATTGCAATTAATTTTGTGTATATATATGACACAACTGTATCCCTTTTATTTAATTTACTTACATACGTATATTTATTTTTTTATTTTTTTATTTACTTGTATTATAGCATTTTTTCTTTTATTTTTTAAGCTTAAAAATTATATTCACATATGAATATTTATTAATATAATATTATATTTATCAACGCCTTTTTTAATAATCAGTTTTACACTATTTTTTTTTAAGATATTTATATGCAATATTTTTTATTCTTTTTCTTCTTCGTGATGCCGGTTGGTTTCCTTAGATACTCAAGCATCCACATGTGTATTTCTTTTATAAAAGTTGAAAGAAATTTATATTTTTATATGTTCATTTATAGTTTATTTTATATACTAAGTTAAAAATCAACAAACATGCATAAGTTTAAACAAGTTAAAGGAAATATAAATATGCATAATATCAATACACACAAATATAATAAAAAAAATAATGCAATAAAACATTTTAAAAGGGGAACATTTTGGCATTTCGCATTTGTTGCGTTTATATTTGAAAAAATGCCATAAAAAGGGAAACTACATAAAAATATTATATATTGGTTGGGTATAAATGCATTAGTCAAGATCCCCCAAATGCAATCGTGACTTGCATGCATATACAGGAGTACATATGTATATATTATACATACACTAGACAATTTTACTTATTAAATATGCATAAATATATATCTATTAATATGTATGAATAGTATACAAATGTTTAAGAACTTAAAAAATTATAATAATCTCCTATAATTCATATATTTTATTTATGTAATTTTTTTTTTGGCTTGTTTTGGTTTAATATTCCTTTTGGCAAAATTGACCTTCTTGTTGTCATTTTTATCAATAGCTTTTTTATATATAGGTTTGTTTACAAATTTAAATTCTTGGTTTAAATATAATTCTTTGTTTTCTAATTGTTTTTTTTTAACATAAAACTCGTTAAAGTTAGAATATTCTTTTTCTATATTGTCTTCAATTTCTTTGATTTGTTCATTTTCTAATTCTTCTTTTGTTTTAATTTTATAAAAAATCTTTTCAATATTTTCTTCTGGAATTGTTTTGATTTCATCGTTTTCAACAACTTCCCACATACCTGGTTTTGAACTTTCATCATTTTGTTCCAATGTGTTTGGTATATCTTCATTTGTAGCTTTTACATTTTTGTCAATATCTATTTCATTATTATTTTCTGTTTCCATCTCATTTTTTCCATTTAAATTTTTCTTTTTTTCATCATTTTTCATACAATTTTCACCATGTTTGCTAACCCTTTCATCGTGAAAGTCATACTGAAACATTTGGTTTATTTCTATATTACTTGTTTTATTATTAATATCATTTGATAAATTATTATCATTCCATTCTTTTTTTTTTTTGTTTTCAATAATTGGTTTTACCGCAATCGATACTTTTTTCTCACCCTTCTCCTTATCAACCAAATCTTCTCCTAAAATGTTTGATACATTTTCGTTATTTGGTTCATAATTATTAACTTGTGGATCATTATTATTTAATCCACTAAAATCATTTCCATTACTAGTAGTAATAGCAGAGGTATTTTCAAAACATTCTGTGTGATTAACTATATTTGTATTTACTCCTGCATTTTGGTTGCAAATTTTTATAAAATTAGCTAAATTACTTATCGTTTTCTCTGAATATTCCCATATACTTAATTGTTTATATATGTTATAATAATAATTATTATATGAATTATAATCAAAATATTTAAACCATCCATTTTCAGCAGTAAACTTTTCAGTTGCTTGTATATTTCCATAAACAAAATTTTGTGGCTTTTCATAACTCACTTCATTTGTTAATATATTAAAAAATATCAAACATCCTGTACACTCATGTACCATTAATATCCATGTATTTGTGTTACTAGCATTATAATTACTGCTATACCCCCCAGCCGCATTTAAATTATTACTATTGCTACTTGTATAATTCCTATTGAAACTTCTATTATGTATTTTATTATTATTATTAATAGCTTTACTATTATTATATACTTTACTTAAATTAGACTTTGGCGCGCCTATATTACTACTCGGATTAATCGAATTCCC
Organism: Plasmodium yoelii; assembly: GCF_900002385.2. Classification (NCBI taxonomy): domain Eukaryota; phylum Apicomplexa; class Aconoidasida; order Haemosporida; family Plasmodiidae; genus Plasmodium; species Plasmodium yoelii. The sequence continues at coordinate 1,716,132 of NC_036182.2, read as the reverse complement.
CCCATTATTATTTAAATTTGAACGAAATTGTTTTTCAATATTTTCTAACTTTTTTAACTCTTGCTCAATAAATTTTTTTTCTTTTGTTTCTTCTTCTTTTCTTTTATATGATTCATTAAGCACCCTTCTGAAGTTTTCAATATGTCTTGCACTTTTTTCATGATTTTTTATATTTACTTTATGTCCTGACAGCCAGCAATTACACGTCTCACAATAATGTTTTTTTGAACTTACCCAATATTCTGTCATTTATTATGATATACATTATATGTTAATATATATAACTCATTATATTTTAATTCGTTTTTTTCCCATATTTTTTTTAAATAAATATCTAACAATTACAATGTTAGGATAAAGTTATTCCAATTTCCATAAAAGCAAACTCTTCGAATTTAGTACCATTTATATTAAGAGAAAACATAAATATATGCAGGATTTATATATACGCATGTACTATCTATGAAATCTTTATACGTCCCTTCTCGGTGGCTGTATTAACTATCAATGATAACAGTTTTACTACGACTGTTTTTTCAAGTTTTCAAAATTTCGCTCTTGTTTATTATTTTTATTTTTTTTAAGTATAAAATCGCTTTTTTAATTTAATATATATTTTTCATCTAACCTTCTGTATGAATATATATATAATATATTTGTTTTAATGCACAAAATTGAGTAATTTATTATTAAAATAGTTATTCCATTTTTTGAGAGCAAAATTGTCCCCCATAAGGTTACAAAGGTTTCCTTAACTTTTATATAAAAATTAACGTATATATACAAAACATATATGTATGAAAATAAATTAAATTTAATAATTTTATTAACATATTATTTTTGTTATAAACATTACATGTATGTTACTCTTATGAGTACATTTTCATTTTTTTATAAATGCAGAAAACCAAGACGATTTTTATTCAATTTTTCGCACTTTTATCATTAAATCAGACAATGTGGCCGTGAACTTTTTTCCCAATATTTTTTAGTTACTATTTAAAAAAATTATTTCATAAAATTATCATTTATTTTGCGTATAAAAAATGCTAAACAATTAGCTTGAAAAAACATTATATAAACTTAAAAATTTTTATTCATCACATAAATATATTATTGTATTCATTTCATATGCATATTTTTATTATTTGCCTCAATTTTTATGCATTGTTTCCATTTTTCAAATACATAAAAATCAAAATACAAGGAAAAAATTAACATTATAAATCACAATATAGATTACCCTCTGATTTTGATCACATTTACACACATATATTGTGTATATATAAAACTCATGGAATGCTTTAAATAAGCCATCGCATTATACTATATATTATTTAGTTTCAATTTAAACCGTATTGATTTCCCCAATTATTAATTTTCATATATTTTTATTAAAATATACAAGGGGTGATGGGAAAAAATACATTGTATACACGATTCATATCGTTTAACAAAAACGTTCGTTTTTATAGAGATATAAATTATATTATTCTTAATTCATAAGTCTTAGTTTTTTTGATGAAAATTCGTAGAATGTATGCTTATATTGAATATATAGTACTTAAAGGTAAAAAAAAAAGGAAAAACCCTTTTTAAAAAGAGTTTTATGCTTTATATGTATAATTAGTATATTTACACGCACATAATAAATGGAGTTTTTTATTTTTTCATAATGGTTAAGTGGCATCTTCCACAGTAATCTCTATTAAAATGAGAAGCCATTAATGTTCCGGGGGCACAATTGTTGCATTGTTTTTTTAGTCTAAATACTTTTCCATCATCTCCGACTTTGTAAAATTTCAATATTGCTAATTTTACTTTTTTTTTCTTATGTTTTTCTTTTTTGGGTTTTTTGTAAACTTTCTTCTTCTTTTTTTTACCACCACCAAGTAAACTGAAATTTAAATCTATGGTGTATTCCTAAAATGAAAAAATAAATTTAATATTTTTAATTTATGTATAATGGGCGTCATATAATAAAACTACATGTAATAATATAGTTCATTTTATATTTTTTTAAAAAGAGAAACTTATTCAAAAAATTAAATAAAATAGAATAGACATTTTTTATTTTTTCAGATAACAATAACGAACATATTTATATTCTCATGTCCCTACTTGCATTTGACAAATTTTATCATCATTAAAAATAAAAATGCAACCAATATAATATCATAAGAAATTATATAATTCAATACATATAATTATTCATAAGTAACATAATGCATGCATATATATTTCTTCTTACATATTCACATTGGTCAACTTCAATCAAATCTTCGTCTTCCAATAGACGTCCGTTTTTGTATAATTTCTGAGAATCACAGGGAATACCTATAAGTTTATTTAAAAAATATTATATATATACATTTTGAATGAACATTCCATAAAATACTCTATATATGTATTCATATGTTTCGAAGTATACAAAGGGAGCCATTTTTATAACCCCCCTTTTATATCAACAGTAAAATATATATATATAATAATGAACATTAATCTCCCCACTTTTATAGTGTTACAAAAGCAAGGGAAATTTTTATTCTGTGAATAAATTATAAACACGATGTGGTATAATAAATATTAGGAAAATACTATATATATTAAAATGCAGTTTTAACAGTGTTTATGCCACAAAAATAAATACATATAAATAAACTGAAATAATATACTAACCTTTTAATTCAGATATTTGTTCTTTTACATTTTTTATGGTATTAACATCGGATGACTCAATACATAAAGAGCCATCATAAGGAATGTTTATTAATATTTTCATTCTAATTAAAATAAGAAATAAAATTCTTTAATTCTTAATTTGGTTTATTTTAAGTATCCATAAATAAGAACTTAAAAAATAAATTTATATTAATTTATTTTTAAATCAATATATTTATATTACATGAATTATTTTTTGGATTTTTAAAAATTGTCGTTTAAGTATTTTTGGGCACTATTTTTTTTAAGTAAATGAATGTAATGCATTAAAACGTTATAGTAGCCATTATATAATATAGGCTAATAAATAAATAAATATTATAAAATTTTTACATGTATGTATACATTATATATGTAAATTTGCTACTATTAATTTATATATGCATATATTTATTATACATTTATTAATAAAAAATAGCTTTGGAAAATGAGCCGACACTGGTGGTCGAAGTGGTAATAGTATTAGGATATATGTATATATAGTACGTAAAAAATTATATTTTTTATGTAATTTATTAAAGGCATAATAATGCTAAAGAACAGTATTTGGATATATTGCATATATATATATGAGCATTTAACGGGCAAAAAAACTTTTATTATACATCTTTGTTAAAGCATTATAAAACTACATAAACACAAAATAAAAAAAAATATGTATTTTTCCCTTTTTATCAAAATGACTACTAATTTAATTAAAATTCACCATGGGTGAATTTTACATCCAAAAATGTGACATGAAATATTAAAATCATAGAACAAAAATATATATATATATACTTATTCAAACATATTTAAAAGGCATAAAAATTATTACTTAAGTTTATTTTTATATATGATTAAATGCATATAATAAATAAATGCAATATCATTGTGGTACTTACTATTCGTAAATAGTTCGCAGTTGTTACTCAAAATAATATAGCTTGATTATTTATGCCATAATTTTAATATTTTTTAAACTTTATTTTAATTAAAAAATTACAATGTTTATTCTTTATTGTATTAGCCATATAAATTACTTATAAATATAATCAGATTATAAATGTATATCAATTATGCCTCGTATTACCGTATCACCTATTATATGAAAATAATATTATCCTCCTGTTTTTTATAATTATACCAACATATACATTAAAAAAAAATACCATATCATTCGTTTCATTGTTATTAATCAAATATATTTTATTGGATTTTTTGTTTTAACAAAATAAAGATATTTTGTTATATTAAATACATAAATTAAACATAAAAAAATAAATAATATAATAAGGGATATTTGTCTATACACAGAACAAGGTTAATTAAAACTATATATATTAAAAACATTAATTATATCGTTTTATATATTATTACATATACGAATTGATGTAATAAAAATATGAAACATATAAGCAATTATGTGAACTTATGTGTATAAATGTATAAAAACATTGAAAAAAACAAAAAAACGGGCACAACAAAATAATATCTGTGTGCAAACAAATTTTAAAATATTTTTCAAGATTATATTATATTTAAAATAAAACAAAACTATTCTATCTAGTTTTTCATTTGATGATTTATTAAATTATAGTATTTCCTCACTTTGTGTTATCATGTAAAGCAGTATCACTTGTTTCGGAGATTTTGGATGAACTATTTTTATTACCGTCACTTAGACCAACTTCGTTTAAATAATTTTTTCCACTTCCTACATTATTGGTATTGAAACCATAAAAATCATCATATATTAATAAGTATTTAATTTTTTTCTTTTTATTAAAGTTTTCATCATAATACAACCCTCGTTGCTCACATAACCGATTTATTTGATTTTCGTCTTTTTGAAAATATGTATATGCGTTTCTTCTTAAATTTAATGGATAAATTTTAAGGTCATCAAAAAACTCTATTTTGGTCCCATTTAATATATCGTGTTCATTTTCTGAATCATGCATTTTATTTTTTATATAATTTAATTTTTTACTTGACAATAAACACTTTAGTCCATTCATAAAAACTATAGTGTAAATTGCCCATGTATCCCACATATTAAATATACTCATTATTGAGTCAGAAAATAATTTTGCCTTTATCTTACTATCACATTTTTTTATGTGTTTTCTAAAATAGTAAAATATTCGAGGTAGCGCTTCTTCCATATGTTTTCGGTATGGCCATGACGAAAAAAATTGGTTACTACAATTGTATAAAATGTCTGAGAGTAAATATACCAAATTTATCTGCGAAATCGGAAAATATATTGAAATAAAGAATGAATAAATAGTTAAATATGTATAAACACAATCCCATATGTACATATTAAATATACTTGAATGTAAATGACAAAAAGAATTGCAATTTTTACAAATTCACTGTTTTATGTGCATTTACCTTTTTTAGTAAATCATATTTTAAATCAGTCAAATAACTAGATATTATTTTTACAATATCGAAGCTGAAATCACTATGTCGTGTGCAAAATATCATAGCACGACATATGCTTACTCTAAAAAAAAAATTAAACATATTATGCTCGTATAAATATTTGTATACTTTTTTCGAAAATTCATTCCACTAAAACTAAACAACTATTAGATATAGCAAAATACGAAACATTTGACAATACATATATATACTTAATATCTTATTTTAAAAAATACCTCTTTTTGCTTAAATTGTTAATAATACTAATAAGCTTGCTTTTCTTTTTCTCATCCATATCACACTTTTTATTTTTCCTATAAAAAAAAAATCCATCACGTTATAGAATTCATACTCACAATATATTGTTTATTGTATTTTTTTAACAATATAAGTAATGGTATTATGTAATCATATTTATTAAACGATACACAAAATATATTTTATCCTTGAATTTTACATTTTTTTATTTATCCTTGGAACATTATCTTTTTTATTTTTTGGAACAGGTGGGATATAAACATAACTATTTTCATACATTTGAAATGAATCTACTCTCCAATTTCTATAACTATCTCCTTGTGCAAATGAAAAAACTCTCCACTTATAATAATAATGCAAATCTGATGTGTTAAAAATAAAATTAAACATTGGATTGTCTTTTTCATTTTTTTTTATTATTTCTTCAAAAGCATATCCTTCTTCGGTCACATATTTCGCTAACAAATCAATTATTCGTTTAACTTTTTTATCTTCTGGTAAAATTATTTGAATTCTTTTGTTTGACGTATTAAAAGAGCTTTTATTTTTATCAAAATGACTATTTTTATATTCATTTTTATTCAAGCTTAAAATTTTCGGAATAGCTTTACTCCATCCAATTATCACAGGTTTTCCAAACATCTCTACTCCATCTAATGCATCCTTAGCATTCTCTGCGTCCTCTTTATTTTCAAAACAAACAAATCCTGATATTCGTCCTTTTTTTTTATCTTCCTCTTTACGAGGATACATTATTTTTACACTGCTCACTTTCCCAAATTTTCCAAATCTTTGACATAAATATTCTTCAGTTACCTGCGCATAGCAATCGAAAGGAAACATGTATTATGAGTGGTTTTATAATAAAATGTTCATAATAGCACATTTGACTATACATAATCAATCTTATTTTCTTTATTTTGGTTATTTATATTTTATTATTTCTTTTGTGCATCATTTTTAATAACCTCTGCAGATAGGTTTCCTAGATATAAATTAGCAAGTGTTTCATTTCTTTGTGTATAAGAAAAAATTCCTTCATTTTTTTCGATTTCTATTATCTTTTTATTAATTTTAATTTTTTCTTCTTCAGATTTAGCTAATTGAGCTTGCTCTTTTAATATTTTTCTTTCATCCAATATTTTCTGCTTTAACTTAATTTCTTTGATAAGGAAATATAATGGCGTTTATATAAACCGAAATATATAGGTAGAAATACGTTTGCATATATATGTTTTTCACACCCATATTTTTCAAATATATAAAAATGATAAAGCAAAATACGATACACATATGTACACAATGTACTATTATTTGTGTAAAAGCCAACCTTCTAAGAAACTATCAATCTCCTTTACTTTTCCTAAACCACTTTTGTTTGGTTCGGATTTTTCGTGTTTTTTCGTGTTCTCTTCATTAAAATTATTATCCTACAAGTATCATAAAAAAACAAAACTGTATAACTGCTATCTTTATGCAATTTCTTTACAATAACAATTTTCCATTTTCTAATTACATATACATATGTAGGTATGAATTATATTTTCGGTAATATATACCTTTGTGAATTTGTTTTTTCTCTTTTTATTATCATCATCATCTTCTTCTGGGAAATAATCAAACTTAGACGGGTTCAACACTTTCTTACCTATTTCAGTTATTTAAAAAAAAAAGAAAAAGAAATTATAATCATATTTTCAATAGGATTTCCTCCATATATGCTTTATATATTTATTCGAATGTACACAGCTTAATTAAATTTCTTAACTAGTTTTTCTGTTTTGTTTACTTTTAACAAATCGATTTCCTTTTTCTATGTCATCTCCCTCAAACGACCGAACGAATTGAGCATAAATGTTTGCAGCTTCTTCTTCCTTTTGAAATTGTACAAAAAAAGTGTCAAATAAAATATAACATAAGTTAAATGAAAATATAATAAAACATTTTTTAAAGGTCTAAACAGTGATTAAAGCTCGAGTTTGGTAAAACTAATATATATGACACTAAATATATACGTAAATATACACGTATATACATGTAACTAAATTATAATTGATGTATTTTTAAATTTAAGCAACAGCTCTTATTCCTACATTTATTTTTTCATATTCAGTATCGTTTTTCTTCTTTTTATTCCTATTTAATTGAATATACATTCTGTAAACATCCACTTAGATATATATACTAATTTTTCAGTATTCTTTTATTTCTTTTGGCTTCGCTTTTTTTTTTATCGTCGGAATGTTTTTTTCTCATCAATATACACAAAAAATAAAAAAGATGGGTCTTCATTTATATGAAGAAATACATTTTCATGCTTCTATACTTTTTATATATAATCCTTTTATTTAATAAATATATTTTTTTTTAATTAAATTTTTTTTTTATAACCCTTAAAATTAATTATCTTCGAGTAAAAACAATATATAATTAATGAAATAGATGTGAAGGGAAATTTCGTATCTTAGGCAATATAAAGTTGAATGTAAACCCCGTTTTAATTTTTTCCTATTTTTAGTATTTATTCTAATTATTATCTATGCATATTTTTTTTTTTTTTTGCTTAACATTATTGATATATTTGTTCCTTATAAATATCATATATAGAGAGGAGACGAAAGAAAGCACAAAAAACAGTAAAACATATTTATATACTTAGTTACGTGTGCGTATTATATAATTTATGATCATTCGCTAATAAAACACATCTCCGTGTATTATATATATATTTTTTTTTTTTTTTTCGTTTCAAATGCAACAGACTGGAAACTTAAAAAGGCTTTAATAGTGATATTAATTTTTTATATATTTTTTAATGCTTTTCCTATTTACAATTTTATGGAATATTGCTTGAATAGTTCTTTTTAAGCTTTAGTATTTTAATTATATATATGTATGTGCTTATACACATATTCAATATACTTAAACATATTTCCTTTTGTTGCTTTTATTGTTATTTTTATCATATCCCCCTTTTTTATGTTTCATTTTATATAATTTTCATTGTTTTAATTTTAAGCTATATTGATAGCATTATGTGAATATGAACGCAAGCCGTTTTCATAAATATATGCCACTAAAACAGTATTACATTTTGTTGTATATATACCTTTTTGCAATTTTGTTTTACACAATGTTTAGCACAATTTTTTGTTAAACAAGTTTTTTTTGGTTTTATTCAAGAAAATCACACATGTACAATATATCCCTTGTATAATAATGCATTGAAGTAAAATAACAGTGATGATAAATTGAATTATATATATATATATATATATTATATATATATTTTTTTTTATATAAATATTTAAAAAGGAGAATATGGGAAATTAATTGGTGATACACCAAGTGCACATATTAATTTATCCTTATTTGTAATTTTTTTTAGTATGCATATTATCGCATGTTTATTTTTTAATTTTACTTAAACCTTATTGAATTTTCATGTTTTTTGTTACTTTTACATTTTTTGAATTTTGGGAAAATTTTATATTCGTGATAAAACTAGCACATGTTTAGATTTATTCACATTTCTCTCGTTTTTTTTCTGTCTAATAAATCATTAAAAAAAATTATTATACTTACATGTTTTAAACCATTATTTTAACTTTTTAATTATTTTTGTGACATATATATATTATCGATATTTTATGTATACGTATAAAATAATTTTAAATATCGTATCATATCTCATTTTTTACGTAGTTCCGTATTGCTTTCTTGTTTTTCATCTCGCCTTTAATTTTTTTTTTTAATTCTCTTTAATTTCAAAAATTGAAAAAAAATATCATGAGGATATTTTTTTTTAATGCAAAAACAAATAGTTTTTCATTTATTTTCTAATTATCCTTTTTTTATGTCCTAATAAAATGAAAATATCATTAATGGTTCACACATATATATAGTATTTTTAATAGTAATTTGTTTTTATTTTTTTATATTTCAAAATTATTTAATACAGTAAGATAATCGTTGAATAAATGGAAAACCTAATTATAAATGAAAATAAAGAAAACGAAAATCAAGTTATTGAAAATCCCTCGCTTGAATGTAATGACAAAAATAAAATAAAATGTTTATATCATAATGACATAGTATTTTATAAACACAGAGAAAAAAACAAAATAGGAATAGGGAGAGTAGTAAATTTTCGCACAGAACTAAGTGCAAACGACATACATTTAGCACCAGATCATAATATTACATTATTAAATTCCTTAAAAATTTTAAATAATATCAATAATACTAAATATGTGCAAAATTATATTAGCAAGCTAACGAATAAAAATGATCGTCGCCGACGAAAACGTGAAAACATAATATCCGAAAATCCAATTGACAACAATAATAATGACAATAACAAAAATTGCAGCAATAGTAGCAACAATACGAATGTTATTAATGTAAATAGTGAAAAAAAAGAATTATCTATTACAAAATATTTTATAAAAAATGAAAATGATAATGATAATGAAACTGATGATATATCGTTAAAAAACAATACACATGATAGTATTGGCGTTGAAAGCGAAAATGGAATAACGAAAGACACAGCAAGTGAAGATAATAACAACTATGCTTCCACTGGTAATAATAATTCTAGCCCAAATGATATAACAAAAGATCATAAAAAAATATATGGACTTACTGAGAGAAAAAAAAGTGGAAAAATGTTTTACATAGTCCAATCATTTGGAACATACAAATATTTATTACAATATAAAAAGTTTTATGCGCACTATAAAATGTTTGTTCATAAAAAATGGAAAAATGTTAAAATACGATTTTGCAAAAATATTCAAAATAAAATAAGTTTTGTATTAGCTATGAAAGTCTTTGAAATAAAAAAATTATATTATAATAATATTAGTTTACAAAATTTTATGATTAATAACTTAATGAAAATTTATAAAAGTGAAAAAGATCTACATATAGATAATAATATTCTTAGCTACATACATAATGTGGATGTAAGGGTTATATTACAAAATAATGTTTTAATTACCAACGATGATTTTAATGATGTTATTTCAAAGCACAAAAAAAATAATGCAAATACAAAAAAAAAAATGTGCCCTTCAAATGAGGAAAATGCTAAAACGCTTTCAAATACCATGCCCTGATAAAATTCATTGCAATATTTTTTTTACAAAACATGTTCAATGTAAACACATAAGTATAATTTCTTATTCATGTTGTGTAAATAATGTGCGTATATATAACACACGAATATATATAAAGGTACTTTATTTAATATCCCCATAAATAAGAAAGAAGCTAATATTAAATTCATAAATTATATCCTTCGATATATGCGGTATATAAAGCGTATTTTTAAATTGAAATATCAAAATGTAGTTGTTTTAAGCGAATTTAAGCAAATTACATATATATAACAATAAAATAGAACCTTGCACATTAGCTATGGGAACTATTATGGAAAATTTGTAATCAAAATAATAGATTATACGATTAAGGATATTTCAAAAAATATTTTAAAAGAAAAAAAACGAATTCTACCCTACCTTTTTTATTTTTTCACATTAATTTTATTAATAACTATACCTTTTGTGTATTTTTTTTCGTGATTTTTTAATGACTTTTATTTTTGTCCTGTACCTTAACTTTTTAAAATAATTAAAACATTACACTTTTTTAAAAAAATAAATAAAAGATAACATGAATAAATCCATTGATTGGTTCCATTTATAAAATCTCAAATTATAGTCTATTAAAATTACCGTGTAATAAAATGTTCCAAAACGAAATTCATAATTAAGTTCATATATTTGTAAAATACGCAAAGTAATATATTCATTTTTTTATATATTCAATGTTTTTAATCATAATTATAAAAAAAGCATAAATAATTGCACAATGTTTATAAATCCAATAACATGATACTCCACTGTATATATTTTCAATTATGCATACACAAGTGTTGAAAAAATATAAGTTTTTGATACTTGACAAATTTGATGTTTTATTTTAAAAAATGTATAAATTTTCATATGTTTTTTTTCAGAAATAATAAACAAGATAAAGAAAAAAAAAACAATATTTCAAATATTAACAAATGAATTAATAAATATGTAGATCAACAAATTATTAAAATAAATATAACTAAATAAATAACAAAATAAACAAAATGACAAACCTAAAAAATGTAAAAAAGAAATTTCATCCCGAAGACAATTCTTTATAAAATATTCGCTTTTTTAACCAAATTTTAAAAGAAAAAGCGATTTATAAATAAAATGTACGTTATACTATAAACTCAGTTAATAAAAATACTACATATACTCATATAGTTTTTTACTTTCTCAATTATGTTAACATGAACATTCAACGCTATATAATGTCGAAATGAAATTGAAGTATCTTGATTTTTTTAAACTAGTTAAAGGGAAAAATTACATTACACATAATAACCAATACAATAAAAGACATTACAGTAGTAGCTATATAAATGATAAAAAAAATAAAACAAGTAACTATATATCTTATTCCATGCCAACACAAAATGAACGTAATCATAGATATAATTTTGAAGTATTAATGAAAATAATAAAAAATAGAGCAGACGAATATAACCTTATAAAAATAAAAGAAGCTCAAAATAAAATATTACTACACTTACCAAATTTTACAATAAACGAAGTAATATCAACACTTATCCTTTCTTTTAAATATAATTTATTAAATTCGAAATTATTACACGAAATAACAGAGCACTTATTTCATAACTCTTGTTTTTTAAATAGCAAACATTTGTATATCTTAGTTTTAATAGCAAAAAAAATACAACCCCCAAATTTTGATTTTTCACAAAAAAAACATGTAGAACAAGTGAAAAACGTAGAGGACATATCATATCATAGTAATGGCATTGGCATATGTGAAGAACTTGCGAACGGAATAAATGAAAACATAAGATGGCAAAAAAAATTTTATAATGAAATAAAAGAAAATATTTTTTTAAATTCAATTAAAAGGGAAGATAATGGTAATGATCATTTTGTCTCTCCATCAAATGACGATATTAGCAACGACCACATTATAAAAAAAACAAATGAAACCCAGAAAACTGAAGATATTGAAATATATAAAAATGAAACTAATTATAATATTCTTGGTAATATAAAAAGCATTTCATTTGACACGGAAGAGTCTCAAATTCAAATGTCCCACATATATGAAGACAACCTTTCTGAGGATGTTAAAAATATATACCTTAAAATTAGGGAAATTTTACATAATAATTATAACAATATATACCTAAACATGAAAAACAACATCCACAATAATTTACTCTTATTAAATTATTTGTATGAAGAAGGAATTATTTCAAAAAGTGATTTCATAAAAATTGTTTATAACATTAACACAGAGCTCAGTACATTTATAAATGATGATATATGGCTCGATGATAATTGTAATGATAATTATCAGGATCATCGTGAGGATATTTATAAAACTTATTCAGAGCACATTTTAACTGAATATATAAAAGAGCAAACCGAAAAAACGTCAACATGTGATTTATATATGCAAATACATTTAAACTTACTTAAAGATATGCTTAAAAAAAATGATTTTATTAATAATATATTTCTTTTAGAAAAATTAGAAAATAATATTATGATAAAAGAAGAAGAATATATTTATAAAAATATGTATACACATATTTTCTCAAGTTTTTTTTTTAATCTCAAAAATTTACAGAATAATATTAATTGGTTAAAATTATTTTATTTAAATATTATAGCGTATGAAATATTTAAAATATTTACAGGAAATAATGTACCTAACAATATTCAAATTAATTTTTCTTTACTTAAAAATATTAAATGTACAGATATTTTACAAGAAGGAAAATATAAAGACATTAATTATGAATTTTTAACTGTAATATATTATTTAAAAAAAAATCATTTATTAAATTATACAATTAATATATTTGAACACAATCTACATGATATAAAATATATTTATGGAAAGTATTTGCAATTTATTAATTTATTAAACAGTTTCAATTTGTTTGACATACTTATGACTGATGATTCATGTAAAGAAGTTAAAACACCATATATTCATCACATACCACAATCTTTTATTAACACAGATAAGACTTTGCACGGATCAGAAAATATACACAACATCAGTAAAAAAAATCAAGTTCAAAAAAATAACGGTATATTAACAAATGACTTTTTTTCTTTTTTTATGGTCGAATTTACCTTCAATATTACATCAAATTTAAATAAAATTAATTTATGTGAACAAATATTTATATTAAAATATATACAATTATTAAATTTCAAAAATGAATATTTATCCGATTTAATTAACGAAAAATTATACAACTTTTTCATAAAAAAACAATATAGTTCAGATATTAATTATTTATTTTATTTTTTAGAATATATACACATATTACTTATATATTCTCCACCTGCCTTTTTTAACATAATAAATAATATATACCTTCCAACGTTTCAAAATTTGTTAAATACATCCCTAAACAAATATATATTTATTAAAAACGCAAAAAGTATATATAACCATCTTAATACCGTAATAAGTCAAAATGAAATAGAGCTACAAAAATTAAAGAAATCCAATGAGACAAGCATTTATAAAAAAAATTACTCAATACCCTATAATAAAAAAACGACAAAAGAGTTTCAAAATATTTTATACGACTTTTTGTTTCTATAAAACACAAGGTAATGAAAAAAATCACTAAACTATTATAAATTTAAACATTATTAGGAGTATCCTTCTTCGAAAAAAATATATTTGACAATATCTTTACAACATGAATAGAAAAAAATACAAAAATAACTTACTAGATAACATAAAATTATATATTTAATCCCCGTTTGTTAATTTAATTACATATATACACATTTGCGTGTGTAGACGTATTATATTCCCATATATAATATGTTTTTTTCTTTATACTATATTATTTGTTTGCTTACATATTTTATAACACATTATACGAAAAAAAACATAGTATTACTTTCTTCGTAATTTTTTTTGTAAATATTTTGAATTTATTTCAAACAAAAAAATATTTTTTTGGATATGTAAACTTATTCAATATAAATTTTGTATATTAATAAAATATATCACAATATTATTTTTACCTATTTCTACATTTTTGAAGTTAAAAATAATCGGAAATTTTTTTATAATAAAGGTATTTTCCACTATTTAAAAAGAAGAAACTAAATATGAATCCATATTGCGTGTATGTAACAATAGAATACCAAATAGCATAATAATAATTCCACGAAAAATTATATCTTTTGCACGTGCTTATTTTTTTTCTCTAACTTATGAAATTTAAAAACGTTTATAATTAGCTCTCTTATTATGTTTAATTCTTTTTTGTGTGCACTAAGCATAGTTAATAACATTTATATATTTACGTGTACATATGTGTAAAAAAAAGACACACTATTTTGGCAACTAATATAAATGATAATATTAAAAGTTTTAATTAATCAAACATTAAGTTATATATAAAGGATATATACACAATATAAATAGTTCATAAAACTGCTGTTATCATATATATATACTATATGCATATATGTGTACATTTCCCTTGGATATATAAAAATGCGAAATAATGAAATTAATCTTAAAATCGAATCATTAGGGTAATATATAATTGGCTTCCTAAAAAATATTATAATAATAACCTCTGATTCATGTAAATGCAAACATACGTTTATTTTCTTATTAACATTATTACAACTTTTCAGAGTAAAATCACATAAATCAACAGCTAAGGAGCGTTTTAAAAATGTTCAAAACGTTTCAGAGACTGTATAGTAAAAAATAATAATAAAATATATATATGTCTTTTTTACATTTAAATCACAACTGGATGCTTAGTTTAGGATTACATTTACTATGCTATTATGACTATACCCTTCTATTTATTTAAAGCTACTCATCACGCTTTACCACACTTATTTATGCACATCTCTATTCATATTTTCCTCTACATATAGATAGCATCGTGTGATAAGAAAAAAATACAAAATTCAAATGAATCTACCAACAAATCTCATATACGAGGTAATAATAAATAAATTCATATAATCCATAAAATAATGATAAATATATATATAGAAAAAAAATTACTGATATACTTGAATTCCTTAATCCTTATGCAGCTTCTAAAGCTCGAAAATTGCAACTACCAAAAGATAATAATGGGGATAATTCCACGAATATTAAATTAATAGTAAAAAAAGAAGTAAATGGTTCTGATATAGAAAATCAAGAAAACATATGTCAAAAAAAAATTATTCCCCACAAAATAAACAAAAGTTCAAAAATGTTCGAAAATAGTCAACATATCAAACGTAATAAAAGTAATAAAATGAATAAAAGTTGTTTTGCAAATCAACAAAACATAATCAACTCCAAAAATAATGAAATTTCCCCCAATCCATCATTTATGAAAATAAAAACAAATGATGAGTACCTAAATGAACTTTTAAAAAAAAAAGACATATTAATTCAATCAGAATTCAAATATGAACCAAAAAAAAAGGAATATAATATGTCATCTCCAATTGTTAAATCTTCAGAAGATACTTCAAATAGTAGTGATGATATCAACACAATGAATATTATAGAACAATACCAAAAAAAACAAAAAATGAAAATAGAAAAAAAAAAAAAAATATTATTACAAAAAAGAAAAAACGAGTTAATAAAAAAAATAACATACAAGGATGCGGAGACACAGGTTTTCATTGACGATTTTACAAAATATTACAGGTATGAATATTTTGAATGAAGTGTGCACGCGACTTATAATATTTACCTTTCTCTCTGTATCCATCTATATATATATGTATATATTACTTTCCTTTTTTATAAAATAAAACGAAAGTGAAGTAAAGTCTAGTATCGAAAATATAGTTCAGGATGTCCTAAATTCCGCTCTAAAAAGCGTAATATATTCATGAAATTTTATAAAAGCCCTTAATATCAATATGCTTACGATCCTATAAAATTAATGTGCTAATATTATGCATTATTTTTTCATGCGTATTTACCATCTCTTTAAACTTCATTTTTTTCATAGCTATATCAAGAACAAGAACTAAACCAAATACAAAATAACATAGGGTATTACGAAAACATCCGCATACAAAAATATGGATCCCTTGAAAATGCTGAAAAAAGCTGTAACGCCTTTTACGACGAAACAGTAATATATTGCGACAAACCAAACAAATAATATAAAAATTATATGTAAATAATTGAATATATGTATAAATTTATAAATACAAATGACTACACATTTCTTTCTCTCACAGCAACAAAAAATAAAAGATAGAATTGCTTTGAAAAATAAAATTCTAATTATAATAAAAAAGAAAATTGCTTTTAGTAAAGCCAAAAATAATATTAATCATATTATTCAAAAAAATGTAGATTCATTTTCTCTTTCAGAATATTTACCAACCAAATTTGAGGTATAAATAAAGGGAGTATAAAAAGTATCCATGCACTATAAACATAAGTAGTAACACCACACAAATATTTGCATATTTAAATCCTTTTTATTTTTATAGAAAGGTGTCAATTTAATCGTTTTACCTTGGTTAACAGAATGCATTCTTTATTTAGTAAGATAAACCAAGATTAATTCAATGCACTATTGTCTTTTTTCTATTTTTTTCTTTTACAAATTGTAAAATATTTAAATGAGTGAATGAATTTGTTCAATATATCCATCCCAAAAATTACACATTTAATAAAAAATAATATGAGCGACAAGATTATTGTCACTTTTTCCCTTTATATATATGCATACATAATGGGATATATTTACTTTAATTTAGGTAAATGTGAAAACAAAAATCGTTAATAATATTGTTTCAGGTAAAAAATATAAATATATTCATATTACTTTGCATATAATAAATTTCACACATATATACGTAAAATATTTTTCCAAAAATTATGCATATTTTTTTTCTCATCACCCAGAGATGATAGAACAAACGCTTATTTCAAGGTCTGAGTTGCACAAGCAAAATTCCAATAACATCATATAACTCCAAAACAAAGACCTTAACAAATGTATAAAATATTTAATCCTAACGAAGAAATCCAACTATATATATCAATAATTTTTCGATTGCTTTTGATTAATTATCTGTTTAAGTAAATGGCATTATGCATTGTTATAGTATTTCCTTTGTGTATTAAAAAACGGTGCATATATATATTTGTATATCTATACCCCGATACACGTTTTTTATATCATTTTTTCAAATTTATTAATTTTTAAAAAGTTAATCGAAACGCAAATAGCCGATTAAGAAGGTAGTTTTCGTTTAGCAAAAATCGAATACAGTGCAATATGCATTCATTTTTCTAACGCATTCAAACTATTACAAAAAAATAAAGTGTATTAAAATATAATAACAACAAAGTGCAGTTAATATTATGGCTATATGCCTTATAGTCCTCCACTGTGTTACAAAAATAATAAAAATAACAATGCACAAAAAAAAAGGAAATGATATAAACACATAGGGAAACCATATGCAAGCACATTTATAAGTGCATATAGAAAAAATACATACAAATAAATATATGCCAGTACAACATAAAAAAATTATTATTATTACCATTTTCTCCAACTGAGTTCATTTAAACTTACAAAATAAACACAATATCATTTCGATCATTCTTCATTACTATACACTTCATCATCATTTCCTACTGCATCTTCCTCGTTTTTAATAATTTCGTTTTCATTTTTAATTTTGGCTGCTTTTGCAAGATTTTTTGCTTTATTCGTAGTAGATTCAATTTTTCCAAGTATTTCTTCAGCCAATTCTCTCATTTTACTTTCAGATTTATCATTTTCATTTTTTTCTTCCTTTTCCTTTTCCTTTTCATTCTCATTTCCATTTGCTTGGTTTTTTTGTTGTTGTTGTTGTTGCTGTTGTGTTTCATCTGCTGGTCTACCTCGTTTTTTCTCAGTTGCTTTTTTGCATATAAGTACTAAATTGTCATGCACATATTGATTTTCCCTTATAATATATCTTATTAAAGGAAAACATTTATTTATTCTACTTAACACCTTTTCATCTATTTGAATGTTTAATAGCACTTGCATATATAAATGTAAAGCATCTGATTTATTAATATTTGTTTCTTTCATTTTTTTAAATATCTTTTCTACTAGTGTTTCATTATATTTGCTTTTTTTAATAAACGATAATAAAAATTCTAATATTTCTTTATTCATTTTGTATGTTAATTTCCTTTCATTGTTAGCTAATACGGATACCATATCACAAATATTATTTACTAACGTAATAGATGATTTACGGTTAAGTTCATAAAAAAAAGATTTTGATCCGCTCGATATTTTATCATCTGTATCATTGGTTAAATACATCATATGTACAAGTAATGTATTTTTTGCTTTTACAGTATCAGTCATAAATAAATGTGTAAAAACAGAGACAGCTGTTCTTCGCATATTTATGTCTTTATCATTTAGCACTTTGAAAATATATTTGTTATATGGTTCTAAAATATTTGGATGTCTATACAATAAATCTGCATAACTTATTAATAACATCTTTCGTATATTTGAAATTGTCTTATACAATATCGTGTTTTGTATATACTCGAAATCATTTCCCTGATTTATTTTCTTATGATTTTCACCTCTCTTATCTTCAATGCTTAAATAATCGTTATTATCCCCATTATATTCTCTATCATCATCCCAATTTTGCTGAGTATCACTTCCAATATTATTATCCCTATTTAAGGATAACAACTTTGCAGTCTTTCCAAAAATTTGATTTTCTTCTTCTATTATTATTGATACAATTAGTTGTATTATAGATATCTTACTACAACTACTAGTTATTTTTTGACAAAAACTTTGAGATATAATTGAAAATTTACACAATGTTAACAAACAAACAAATATAAGTGCATACATGTCATAATACATATATATTTTTTCTTCCATTTTTTGACAGTTATTAAAATGTATATAATCTTTATTCTGTTTCTTTGATATATCATCACACATATTGTTTTCTTCTACAATTAAACACTCATTAAAAAATTTCTCAGGGTTATTTATTATTAAAAATAATAATGGTACTAATTTTTTACCAAGTAAGTTATTACACACAATCATATGTTCAACTATGTAATCAAAATATTCTCTATCCTTTTCTTCCTTTGTGCACATACCATAATTATTCTCGTTTTTTAAAGACAATTTTTTTAACTTGTTCTGTACCTTCTCTGCATATATATATGTATATAACCCTAAATGCCCTAAAACAAAAATAAATTTTGTTAATGTTGAGCATGGTATATTGTTCAAATTATCTCCTTTTTCTGTTTTCTTCTTAAGTTTCGATCCTTTGTAATCAAGGTTTTTAGAGTTATTATCTCCATTATTGTTTCCAAATAACCCATTTAGCAAATTTTTTATCTTTACCGTAAATATAACAATAAAATCATCGAAATGCTCATACATACTTTCGACAATTGATTGAGAGCATTTAAGCCATATGTTTAAGTCATCATTCAAATAAAAATGTTCGACATATTCATTACTTTTAATTTTTGGGTTAATTGTATCATCAACGATACCATTACTTTCGTCATTTACATCTTTAATTGTTTTTATCCTTGAAATTTTATTCTTATATTGCGGACTATCTATAGAATCAAATATAGAATTGCATAATGTGCTATCTTTTTTGTCATTTATAATATGATCAAATACTAAATTGAATAAAATAATTAAAAGACTTTGTATAATTTTATTTGTATTGTTATATTTTAATATTAAAATTAAAAGATTGATAAAATGCATATTATCTTTATATTGATTAATAAATAATATAATTAAATGTTTTCTTTTATTAGTAAAAAAAAAATATTGTTCTTTTTTCCCCTTTTTTGTATTAACTGTGTGTATCGAATGACATAATATCTTCATAAGTAATAATGCACCTTCTTTTATAATCATATTTTTATTTTCACTAAATGTATCAACAAATATAATGTTAAATAATTCGTCTAATAATTTACTTATACTTAAATTGCTCTTTTCATTCATTAATAAACATTCCATTATCTTTTCAATACTTGCTATATCTTTTAATTTACTATTTATTATAATATTAATTAACCTAAATGCACTAATTCTGTAATCTTCATAACATATATTTACATTTATAAACTCGTTAATAATTATTTCAATAATACTGTTATTATTACTAAATATTAAAGACCATACATTATTCATATGTTCTCCTGCTTTTTTATTTCCACACATATGTGCTAAAATTAAAAATTTTATTGAACTTTTTTGATCTGCATCCACTATAGAGTACAGCAGCTTAAAACATATGTCAACACAGTTATCCACAATCATAGAAATTGATAAAACTTCATTATACATTTTTATTAGTAAATCATATTTGCTATTATTAGCATTACTATTTCTCCTCTTATTCTTATCATCACTTAAAAATGATTCCACACTATCTATGTCATCATCTTTTTCTGGATCATTTACCTTTTCTCTACAAGTTTCATTTTCGCTATTTGCATCGTCACTGTCGCTATCCGAAAGGTTTATATGCTTTTTTTTATTCTTGTCTTTGTTTGAAACATTCTCATTCATTTTATCTTTTTTTTCCATTCCTATACCTCCTGATTCACATACACCATTTTCTTTATTTTCTTTCTCAATCATCAAATCTTTTCTTTTGTTCAAACTGAGTAGCTCCCTTTTTATTTTGTTAGTATCTAATGGAATCACATATTTATTATTTACTACATCGCTAGCTATACATGAAAGTAATGCAAATGCTCTCTGTCTAACTAAAGGTGACTTATCATTAATCCTTTCACTACATATCAAACATATATTATTGTAATAATTTAATGGAATAAAATTATTTTCAATTAATTCGTGTAATATTTTTAATAAATGACATCGTACATGTAATTTTGCATCATATTGTCTAGATATTAACACATTCATAATAAAAGATCTATTTTTTAAACATTCTTTAAAACATAATTGTAAAAATTCAGAATCTTCCAAAATTATTTTATTTATTATATCTTTATAAGTTGTATTAATATTACTATCATTAATATTTGAAGAAAGATTATTTAAAAAATTTGTAACTTTTTTTTTCCTTGCATTTTGATTATCTTGTTTTTTATCTGTACCATGTTCTCCATTGTTATTACGTTTATTACTATTTCGATTTTTTTTATCTCCTTTTTTTTGCTTTGATTTTTTACTCTTTCCCTTTCCACCACGTTTAAAATCATCATCTACATCGCTCTCTTCACTATTATCATCATCTTTCTCATCATTTGAACTAAAAAAACAACTACTATTGTCTTCATCGTTTTCAGCATGTCCATTATTACCACTTCCTTTTTTTCTTTTAAAAAATTCATCTTCATCTTCACTATCTATTCCATATATTTTACTTCGTCGATTCCTTTTTCTATTTGTCATCTCATTTTTATTTCCTTTAATGGGCATGTCCTGAATATCACGTGCTTCCTTTATCTCTTCCCAAGATTTGGCTAAAATTATAAAATTTTTAAATATGTCAAAAATATATTTCCTTATATAATATATATCAATACCTAGCATGTCTATAAAATCTTTCAAAAAATCAAGCAAATGTAAACTTAAATTTTTAGACAAATATTCCAAAATATTTAAAATGTTGATTATTTCGTTCTGTGAATGCGATTGCAAATTCAAATTTAAATATAACAAGGAATTATCTTTTATATAATCAACAAATTCTTTTATTATAATTCTAGGTATCGACGTATTTTTCGCAATTAGTAGCGAATCACACACGTTTACATTCGTACATTTTTTACACACATTTAAAAATATATAAGTAAAAGAATAGGAATAAAAATTAGTACCATACACATTTTCTTTTACAATATGATCATTTTTAGGTTCATTATCGACTGTACCATTCTCCACATTATCACTTTTTTCGTTATCACCACTATTTTTATCATTAACATCACGTTTTGAGTTTTCGATTATTTCATTTTTCTCTTCATCCTTATTTTCAAAATTTGTGCTTTCCTCTTTAATATATAGTTTTAGTAGCTTACTAACAATCATAGATATAGAGTCATGGTAAGCCGTAATGTTAATAATATTATTACTACTATTACTATTATTATTATTCTCTTGATTTATAATATATATATTTAAAAAAAATTGGACATATATATCCACTACAGATATATTTACCTGATCATACAAAAGATTAAAATCGACAACACTCAGCAATAAAACTATATTATTTAAAAGTGAGTTTAAATTTTTTATGGCAATATTCTTCTCTTCTTCATTATCTTTTTTTATTTTTTTTCTTCCCCTTTGAACATTTACAACAATTTCTGTATTCTGCTGTTTTAAAAATTTGCTGTTATAATAACTATTAAATATATTTATATATATAAATGTCAGAGCGTTAAAATAAGAAATTAATATTTCATTTAAATCAAAAAATGTAAATTTACTTTTTTTATCAGTTGCATAATACTCCTTATAATTTTGATCTAAGCATTCTATAACCATATTCATAATATTATTATTTTCATTTATAATCATATTTAATATTTGAACTCCATTATTCCATTCATTTTTTTTATTATATTTTTCTAAACACTTAAAATAATTTTTATATATATCAACACTTTTTTCAGCCAATATAATTAAACACCCAAATATCTTTTCGTGCTCAAAGTCATCGAAATTATCACATATCCTTATATAATTCAATAAATAATCAAATCCTTCCTGTGTTAATAATAGCAACACATTACTATAACTCTCATTTATAAAATTAAATAATTTAATTATGGACTCACAATTTAAGCTTATATTATCAAGATCTTCTGCTTCACACGCACACACATATTCATTTTTTTTTATTTTTATGTCCTTTAAAAAATTATCAACGCTATTGTCTAGCGGCACTTTAAATTTTTTTATCTTCCCCTGCAGCATTGTTGCTTCATGTTCGAATAAGCATTAATATTAGGCAAATAAAGATATGTATATCCATATATCACAATTTTATTACTCGCAATGTGTTTATTATTTTAACCTTGATAAAATATATTTAATGTATTTTACAATATTATCGGTATAATTTTATTTTTTACACTTGTATAATTTGATCAGATATGCAAAATTTACCCTACATTAGTATGCTGTACAAAGCTGTGCAATAAAGAATGTATAAAAAAATAATAACTAAAAAACGGTTTAAATATAAAACTATATCAGAATTGTGTCTTTCTTAGCAACTCAAAATTAAAATATTTCTTAATTAATGCGCTTTTCACCTTATTTTTTTCAATAAATAAACATAATAATGTATGTGTATAATTATACTATATACATATTCATGCATACATTATGTGTATATATTTTTTCTCATATCATCTTTAAAATTCAAAAAAATATATAAGCTAATAATATGGATATATTCCAAACTTCAAAGAATGCACTCATACATACGAATAATTTGAAAGACGAAGAACTGATAAAAGTCGTTTATAAATATATATTAGTGTAATCCATAAATATGCACGCACGATATACATAAAAGCGAACTTCTTGAATTACGCTAAAATAGTTAAATTCATGATCATATAAATTCATTTAAGCAATGACATATATATATTATTTTAAAATATATTTTGGGGAATTTGCAATTTCATATGCGAAAATATATACTAAATGAATAATGCTATGTTTTGTATCATTTTATGTGTGATATATATTTATCAATTTTTGCGCGTATCAATATTTTTAATAGGCAATTGAAAAAAAAGAGGAATAAAAAGAGGAATAAAAAAGAGGAATAAAAAATGGGGAAAGCTAGCTAAAATATTCCAATTGACTCCTTAAAACATTATGAGGAGCTTAATGATAATATATACAGGTTATATATGAAAAAAGTTGTTCCAATTAATGCGCTATAAGAATTTTCCATTAAATATCAAAAACATTCAAATAAATTATTTTCTTCTAAAGAAAAATATTATGTAAAATTTTTTAGCATAAAAATAACATTTTTAGTGCCATGAATTAAACGGAACAAAAATTTCATTTGGTGTGCAAACACATTTTAAGTAAAAAATACTCATATTATATATATGGGCATATAGAAAAAATATATATTCTTACTAATGCACAGATCGAACTGCAAATCACGCAATAGACTTTTTCCGTAAATGATAGTTGCATTTTATTATTTTATAAAAGGGTATAGAACCCAGGACGAAAATATGAAATAAATTAAAATGAAGAAAAAATTAATTTATATTGTTTTTTCGTTATTTCTTTCTATTCCTTTTGTATTTTGAATATCAAAATATTAAATAATCATCATGTTTCAGTTTTTAAATTATCTTCTTCGGGACAATAATAACCACCATATTTGTTATTTTTATTTTTGCATTTGCATAAGACTCTCACACCCTTTATGACATTATTTTCCGCCTCTTCATGTTCACTGAGTTTTATGCATTCTGCATTGGGATCACATCCTCCATTATTTATTTTACAATTTTCTTCACACTTAAACATATTATTAATATCAACTGAGTAACCATAGCCACATGAACAATATTCCATTCCAAAGTCGTTTATACAATGACCATTATTACCACAATCTAAACTACAATCTGTGTCTTCTAAAATCCTTCTTTTTATTGCCCAATTTTTTATTTCATTATTTTTTTTATCATAAACAATCGTATTAATATCTGTGTTTAAAGCGGTATATTGCTTAATATCTTCTATCAAATTTCCATTCCTTAGTTTCTCCAAAATGTGTTCATTTATTTCATTACTCTTTTCTTTATTCTTATTATTATGTGTTATCTCTAATTTAACATATTTACTAAGAGCATAAAATAAATCTGCATTATTTTTTGTTAACTCATGCAAATAATCGAAAAAGTAATATACATTCAAAAAAATTATTACTTTTACTATTTTCATTTTTTATATCCTAATTAAAATTTTTTTTATTTGTTTTACACTTTTTTATATTCAATTATCTATATAAATATTACATATATTATCTTTCAGGATTTTTGGTGTGTGATTATGTATTTGTCAACACGTCTTTAAATTTCCTTTCTTACAATTTAAATGTAGATAATATGGATACCAAATAAAGGATTAAATAAATAAAACTTTGTGTAATTAAAATATTTATGCGATATAGACGAAAAATATTATGGAAAATTAACGTCTTCACAGTAATATAAAAAATTAATTAAACAACGGGCCATCAACTCTTATAGTAATTTATATTCATATATATAATATAATAAAATGTATATTTTATTAAACATATAACATCAACTGAATAATAAGTCGGAACATTTAAAAGTGCATTACATTATTTATTCCTAAACTTGTAAATTTACACTGAGCATATCCTATCGTATTTCACTTTTCCCCTATGTAAACCTCTTAAAAATGATCCGTAATGGAAAATTGTGTGCATTTTTATATCCATAAATATTAAAAATATGTATATATAGAACAAAGCAAAATTTAATTTTTTCTTTTCCTCAATATACTCAAAAAAACATACCTATATAATACATATAAATACACAATGATCATCATAAAAAAAAACAATTTTTTCTTGTCACTACAACGTATTTTTTTGAATTTTATCTTTTCTATACTAAGTTTCAAGTCAATAAGAATGCGTGATTTATTTTGCATTATTTTTATAACTACAAATTTTATCTAATAATTTGAGAAAAGAATAATATTTTTTTTATTTATTACTTTTTATATCTTAAGCGATTACAGCTTTTAATGACAATGTTTTTACTAAAAATTATGCTCAATGATAATGACAATTTAAAATTTGGCTATATAGCAAAGAATGAGGGAAAATAATATATACTAAATAAATTACATTAAAAAATGTATTTATAAAAATGTTATAATATATTATGATTTATCTTTATAAATATATTAATATAAAATAATAATAATAATATTGTCTACTCATATGGAATGTTACCAATAAATCATAATCATACATCCCTCTGCAATAAACAATGCCCATATTTAAATGAATGAAATGATGCCTTCGAATAAGGTCCTCCTGCATCCCATAAAATTTTAAATAATATTAAAGCATTTTTTATTTTTTTATTAAAAAGAAAATAATTAGCTAAATAATATATTCCGTCGTATAAAATTAAAGATGAATGCTTCAAAGTACGTATTAAATAAAAATAACTTGAATTTTTTTCATAATATTTGTTAAAATAACTCAAAAAATTGACTGATTGTATATCCTTTATCGAAGGCTTGTTCAAATTAAAAAGTGATAATAATGTCTCATAAAAATTATATTGCTCTCGTTTGTTCTCACAAAAAGGTTGAACCACACAATATTTCTTTCTTGATTTTTTAAAATAATCTTTTAAAAATCTAACACACCATACATGACATTTATCAGTTATTTTACAATGTTCTTCTAAAATTCTATCCTCGTTTTGCAAAGACAAATTCCCTTTTTTCTTTTTTAAATATATATCAAACAACATAGATGAAAACACAAAATTTTTATTGTGCCTCCATGCAGATTTTAATATGCCTATGCAATTATTTATTTGTCCTGTTTTAAAATAAATGTTAGCCAAAAAATAATAGAAAACGTTATTCTTTCTAAAATAAATAGCATTTTTATAAGAAAAAATAGACAAATCATAATTATTCTTACGCTCTAGGCATTTACCTAGACTAAACCATGCATTTGAATTATTCATATATAAACTAATTAGCTTTATTAATATAAAAATAGAACTATTTAAGTTTCCACATGAAACATATTCTTTTGCTAAACATAAGTATGAATATAAGTGAAAATTGTTTTTTTTTATTGACTTTTTGAAATAATAAATAGCCATTTGACAATTTTTTATCAATGAATAATATTTACCAAGACTGTAATAAAATTTATCATCCCATATTTTATTTTTTATCATTTTTTCATTTTTTTTTCGAGAAACATATAAGCATTTACTCTTTTTTTTACTACTTTCATACTTATTTAAAATAATAAAAAGTTTTGATGCGTCTTTTTTAAGATAATATATATTTACCAGTAATTCCATATAAATAAATATATTTGTAAAATAGTTAGGAATCCACATTTTTTTTATAATTTTATATATTTTAGGGGGAATTATTTCGATGGTATTTCGTCTTCTAATGTTACCACTAATATCAGTGTCGTAATCTCCATTAAAATCTTCCTCTTTGAAATTTATTTCATTTTCCAAATTCCCACCTTGACTCATTTCATTCTCTTCACTTTCTGAAAGGGTTTTCTTTATTCTTTGTTTTTCTTCTAAATATAGAACAAAACATTTTTCAGTAAATTTATTTTTTAAATTTTTATTTTCATTACATATTTTTTTTACCCTTTTAAAACATTTCATGCTTTTGTTTATCTTCCCACTGTAATAATACAATTTTCCTAGTTCACTCAATATGTATAAATTATTTCCAAGTATTTTTCTCAAATATTCATAGGAATATATAGAATATTTATGTAGTATACTATTAAGCGAACAAAAATGTGCAAAACCAAATAGTGTCATTATGTTATTTTTGAAATTGTATCTTTTTTTGTACATTTCATATTTTTTCAGAAAATAAACATTCGATATTTTCTCCATTTTATTTCTCCTTAAATGATGTTCATTCATATCGATTTTACTATCTATTTTTTCGGGATGATTACTTTGCTTCTTGTCTATATTTCGTTTTTCTCTCATATCCCCCTTTTTATCCTCCAAATCGGTAAATATCTTGCTTATAAAATAATTATTTTTAAAAAAAAAAGACTTATTAATATTTATAAAAGGGTTAATATAAATGTAGTTATTATAATTTTCCATGATGTTTTCCATGTTTGGCTTTTCATATAAAGAAAAAAATTCATTTCCAAATAAATAGTCGCACATTCTTTTCATTTTATTAGAGTTTTCTAAAAAATTTATATTTTTTTTTATTAATTTTTTCTTCCCTTTTACAATATCTGCATTTTTTGTGGTTGTTTTATTTTCCTTTTTCCGTTTCATATTAAAATTATTACTATTATTTATTTTTTTTTTTTTTCTCTTTTCATCTATCTTTTTTTTGTTTCTTAATTTAAATTCTCTTTCCTTTTCCATGTTTTCTTGGATAATTATTTCTATAGAAACTATATTATTAAAATATGTCCAGCTCACAAAATTGAAATAATCTTTCTCAATACTCTTTCTAGCATAAAGTACGCATTTTTTATACATTCTTAAATCACGGCATATAACACTCAGTAATAAATATAGATATGTGTCGAATTTTATTTCCTTTTTTAC
Organism: Plasmodium yoelii; assembly: GCF_900002385.2. Lineage (NCBI taxonomy): Eukaryota > Apicomplexa > Aconoidasida > Haemosporida > Plasmodiidae > Plasmodium > Plasmodium yoelii. The sequence goes on along the minus strand of NC_036182.2, from coordinate 1,687,221 downwards.
CTTCTTCAAATATCTTATCATGTATTTCAAAATCTCTGTTCTTACTGCTTCCTTTATATGTCTTTTATCGTTTGAGCAGTTACTACCATAATAATCATATATCATGTTGTTGCTTCTTACCTCAGTGTACTGTCTTTCCATTGTCTTAAAAATTTTTCTATCATAATAATTATTTATTTCATTTGATTTATGAGTTTTACCAAATGAATTACCATACATATACAAACATAACATTTTAAGAAATAATATCAATCGGACATCGACTCTCATTCTCGTTTTTAATTTTTTGTAGTAATAATTATTTTCTTTAAAAAAGGAAATTGTTTTTTCTTTTGTTTCTTTCATTAATTTATCTGTTTCATTATTATATTTAATATTATTTTTTATCAAAATTTTACTTGCATCTTTACCTAAATTATATTTCATATCGTCTATTTCGTTTTCTTTGTTTATTATATTTCCTACGCTCTTATCATTTTTTCTATCCTCATAAGAAATCTTATTATTTGTCTTGTCCATTTTATCCACTTTTAACATCTTCCTTCCTTTATGTAACAAAAATGAATCTCGTCTGAGAATCACTTTTCCCAAATGATTAACACCATTTTCATATCTATAAAATTTGTAATTTACAAAAAAATTATGTTTTTCTTCTTCTACTTTTATATTAAAATTATAAGCTCCTATTTTATCCCTATTAATAAAATTTCCTTTTCTATTACTATTTGTTTTCTTTGGTAAAACGTGAAAAACTAACGTAGTTTGATCTGTTTTGTTTTTGCTTTTATCGAAAAGATAAGAATAAGATCCATACTTTATATTTTTTCTGAGTGTGGAACAGTTTTCCTTTGATTCTGCACCATTATCACATATTTTAAATTTTTGAAATTCATTTGTTAAATTCACTAAATAATGTAAATTATAATTATTATTTTTAAAATAGTTTTCATTTAAAATATTTCGTTCTTTTAAAGAAAAAAAAACACAATATGAACTTATTTTTATCAACATAAGATATGCTTCTTTATATTTTTTTTGATAAAACAAGGAAATGAATTTTCGATAAAACGGAAATGGTTTCATGAGTATAACATCATTGATAGATGATTCACTTTTTATTTTTTTTCTAAAGCATTTCATTACCGCATCATTTTGTTTGTACTTACTATAAAATTTAATTTTATTTTTTCTTCTTTTTTTCCCACACATTTCCATGATTTCCTTTTTACATTTTGATAGCTCCAATAACCACGCCGAATTATGATTAAGACATCTCATTTTATAAAAAAATGCTTTCTTGAATACAATTTTTTTAAATAATAATTTATTTATTTTTCTTCCCTCTAAGTATTTTATCGACTTTTTTAGATATTTTTTATTTATTCTACTTTTCGTATTACTGTTATTTCGTATATCATTATTTTTACATTGTCTCAGTTTATCGTTAGCATCGTTTTTTTCCCCCTTCTTTTCTACTTTTCCATTTTCTTCATTCTCCACTCCCTTAACTCCATTGTTATTCATAAAATTTAATGAGTCATAAATAGAAAAAGAGTTTACACTAAAATAAGCGTTTGACAAACTTATTGATCTTCTCTTAGGCTTACTAACAATATTTTCATTGTGATGTCTATTTATTAAATTTGAAGACTTTTTAGATTCACCCTCGATATATTTTCGTTTTCTTCTTAATGATACATTACTACAGCTTCGGATATCCTTCATATTTTTACTTATATTATTACACCATATTTTAATATTATTTCATCCTTTTTTCGTTTTTATAAATAAACTAAAAATATCACTTATATAGTTAAATTAAAAAAAATTTTAATAGCATAATAAAAATAAAGACACTTCGTATTTTTATTTCTAAAAAAATAACGGATTATTATAAATATTGTAATAATAAAATAAAAATAAACAAAGAAAAAAATGTATAAAAATAATGATGGCATTTTCACACTATTGCTAGATACGAAACTCTTTCGAAAAAAAAATATAAAAATATGCAAGCACGCTGTTTCATTAATTCCTTTGGAGAAAATAAAAAAGGAATCAAAATTGAAAGAAAAAAAATATAAAGACAATAAAGCTACATTTCATTATGTGTAATCCATTTTATTCTCAAATATTTATCGAAATAAATCTATAATTTATTAAATTCGATAAAAATATTGAATTTAATTTTGTATATACTTTACAAAGATAATGGATACCTTGATTAATATATCAAAAGAAACAAGGATAGAAATACGGCGAAATAGAATTCAAAAAAAATGTAAAAAAATATATATTTTTAAATTATACGCGTTTTATCATTTCTACTCATTAATATAACCCTGTATTTTCATATTCTTATATATGTGTATACATATGTACAATCCTTCTTAGCTCATGTATCAGAAAAAACTTCAAAAGAGACTACTTACCCAGAAGCATATCAATACCAACTAGACACACAAAACAATGAAAAAAACGAAAATAATTTTGAAAAAAACTTTAAACAAATATTTGAATACAAACAAAATGAAAGTAATATAAATGACGACAACAATCATATAAATATAATTAATAATGCTAACGAAGAAAAAGATATATTATTACAAAATGTAATTACAGAAGTAAACAACGAAAAAAAGGTAACATATATTACATAAAAATTATGAGAACAAAAACAATCCACGTATACATAACTACTTATATTTTTAGTAGACTATACAAATAACCACATTTTTGTGCTCAATTAAAACAATTATATTAGTTTCCCAATTAATTGAATTTAATATATATCTATGTATTACTTTTTTTTCTCTGTATAGTCATTTATAGATAATATACAAAAATATGTAATCGATGTAAAAGACAACAACGATATATTATTTCAAAAATATAACAACGAGATGCTATTAGAACACGAAGAAATTTATAAATCCAAGTTTCAAAATAATTTTGCAGATGTTAAAAATTTAGCGCTAAAAGAAAAAGAAACATATGAAAAAAAAATCGAAAAATATTTTTCTTTACTAAAATATAAAGATGAAAACATAAAAAAAGGTAATAAATATAGAATTTATAAAAATGTTTAACTATTTTCAACATACACATTTTTTGAAGTCCCATCCATATACCATATAATAAATAAATACTTCTTTCTTTTTTTAACTTAACAACAATCATACATCTCATTATTTTTCTATCTATACCTTTGATAGTCTGCAAAAATAATTCTCAAAATATTTTATCCCTTATTTCGGTTATACAAAATCAAAGAGATGGTTACAAAATGTACTTGGAAAGTAAGCCACGTTTCATTCCGTCTATTACAATTGCTATTTTAATCCAGCATTTCCAATAATCCAAATTATTGCAAATTAATGTATAATTTTATCCCCTTTTTTGAGATCTTCTTAACAAAACAAGAAATGAATTAAACTATAAAAGGAAAAACATGTTGGTATGTATAAAAATATAACATATATGAATGTTGCTCAATTCATAGTGTATATTACATCTATCAACAATTTATATATATTATTTTTATTTTTCTCATAGAAAGAAAACAAACAAATTCTTGATGACTTCATAAGGATTCAAAGCATGGTCCATTTTTCCTCAATTTTTATTCTTTTAAAGTAATAATATTTTTGCTCATCATTTTAGATACACTTCTATTTCTTTTTATTGTATTTTAACAGAATTCCACTATATTCATTGATGAACTGAATGATGTTAAATCTTTTAATCAAAAAATAAAAGATATACATGAAGAAAATAATCTCAAATTGAAAACAAAAATACAACTTGAAGAAAATTTAGTACAAAAATAAAACATCAAAATATATGCAAAGATAAATTAAAACAATAACACGTATACACATTTATAGAATACATATACTTATTATATTTTCCTTTTTATATTAATAATATATTTCTTTCGTTTTTTACCTCAATCAATTCTCCTATATAAAGAACATGGATATGCAAAGCATATTAGACATAAACAATATAATTATGGACAAGGAAAAAAAAATTTACAATATAAAAGTCCTTCAACAAAAAAATAGCCATAACCTCAAAAAGATTAATTTCTATAAACTTGAAATAAATAAATTAAGGGAATCTCTTATATCAATCAAAACACATTACTACAACTACAAGATAAAGTCAAAGTATCAATAATTTAATAATTATATCAAGCACATATATATATATATATTATATACTTATCAGAATCATAAATATTGAACTTATAAAAACTTTATTTTCCTTGTTTTTAGAAAAATGGTTAATGAGCTAATAAATCAGTATGAAAGAATTAAATTTCAGTTTATTGAATTACAAAAGCGACAAAAAAGTTATGAAAAATTTTTTCAAAAGAAATATGCTACTGCCTGGAATTTACAAAAAAATGAGGTATAGCATATACTAAAATAAATACCTCGATAAAGAAATGATATAGAAACAATTGTATCAAATTACCTCTATAAAATAATACCATTATCACAAAATTTTCTTTCTCACACATTCATTTTTCTTAGGCAAGTACATATATTGAAAAATTAATTGATGCAAATAAAATAATTTATGAACAAATATTCTTCAAAGAATTTTATCATATCAATTACAAGCATTTCTTAGAAGAAACTTCAATCTTTCCATCAGCAACCACTAAAGGTATTTATTATGATTTATACAAAATTATGGAATGTCTATAAATATATACAAATTTTATTTATTATTTTGTATAATACACCTTTTCTATATGCTCCCATTAATAGTGAATGATGGAAACGAACAAACGAGTATAACCATGCAAAGTGTAACTACTGAGCAGATCGAAAACGTAAAAAGATTAATTTTGGATGAATGTGGTTTTCTAGTTGATGAGGTGAAATTATATATAAAATAAATTTCATATATATTTTTATTTATTTTATTTATCTTTTTTCTTACTTACAACATTTATTACAATGCATAATACCTTACATTTCTTATTTTTTTTTTTATCATTTTTTTTAGAATTTAGAATACCAAGATAAACTAAACAAATTATTAAATTACATAGGGGTACATACGGAAGAGGATATCGAATTACTAACAAAGCTATTTTATACAGGTAAAGAAATACCAAAATGCCAATATTATCAAATCTAAAGGTTATTACACCAAATATGACTTAATTTTATAAAAAAAAAAAATTTATTATAAAAATTTTTACACACGAATTTTGGCGAACCAAACAAAGACACTACCCAAAATAATAAAGACACTGAAAATACTGGAATGTTATCTGCTCCTGAATATGCCTTAGATATAATTTTCAAATATTACCAAGAAAAGGAAAAAGAAAATGCTTGTCGAATTTCGAATAAAAAGAAGAAATACAAAAATGTAATTTGAAAAAAGTAAAAAATATACACAAAAACATGCATATAAATATACAAACATAATATGTTTATATTTCATTCGAACAGAGATTAAATTCCTCGTTAAAGTTAATAATAGAAAGAAGAAAACAAGAAAAAAGGTATTGGGATAACCTTGCACAAATTACACCTGATGATATGATCGATTTGTGGAAGGTTTGTTTAAATTATTGCAGCATCACATGTTTATGTATAAAAATAATATATATCTAGTTTTTATTTTATTTGTTACGATATATTATTTATATTATATTTTTTATATTTCCTTCAAAAGCTCATTGCATGCTCTATTTTGCTCATCTCATTTTATTGATTTTTATTATTTTTTCAATTAACAGACATTCCTAGTTTTTGTAGAAGAATATTATCACATATTAAAGGAAAGAGCAACTATTGTTCAAAATGTTTTTAAAGAAGAAAAAATGATGAAAGATAATGTGAGAAAAATTGACAAAATGACGGAACTCATACAAAGCCATAAAAAATTTTAATAAAAAAATTAAGTCATGTGTAAAGAAAAATATGGAAAATATAAATTATAATTCAGAATTGTATATATTTATTGTGTGTTTCATTATGCTTTTTTATTTTTTAAAACAATTTTTTTCCATTTAAATTTCTCCTTGCTTATCATAAATTTCTTTAATTTTTTCCAGTAGTGATTCATTATGTTTTAACAAATCGTACTATCACCAAAAAAATAATAGTAATAATAATAATAGTAATAATAATAGTAATAAATTAATTAAAACATAAAATGTTAAAAAACTCAAACCTGTATCTCCATTTTATTCCTATTTTCTTGGGCTTTCTTTTTGTTTGTGCTGCGTCGAAAAAAGACAACAAAGCAAATAAATATACTCTTATCCACACACGCACATATATCATTACGATTTCCACAGCATTACTTTTAAAAAAATTTAAACTGTTTCTATATATTTTGTATGATATACTAATTTATTGTTTTTTAAAATTATATTATATCGTTTGTTTTTGTTTTTTTATTTGAGCATGTTTACTTTCTTAATAGTTCAAGTTCATTTTGTATGTCAGCTAACTTTTCTTTTAGGTTATTTTCTTCCACAGATAATTGCTCTATCTGTAAATATATTCGAATAAATTAATTATGATTATTTTACTTAAATAAAAAAATGAGAAAATAATCTACAAGTATGTGCGCGTGGTTACCATGATGCTATATTTTCGTTGCATTTCATTGAACTTTTCAGTATTCATATTATTATTGTGCTCAATTATTTCTATCAATCTTTTGTAGTAATCAATATTTTTTTTTATTTCGTTATTTATCCTTATATAAGATTAAATAAATAAATAAATATATGTATATATAAAGTACTAGTTACTAGTTTGTTTAATTCGCTATTTTCTTTACACTATTAAGGAAAATCCACGCTTAGGACAATCGACAGCAATTTGTCTAATTAATTCGTCTACCAAAAAACATATGTTTTATAATAAATATGTATGCCTTTATATTCACTATAAACATTTTTCATGTTATTCATTCATTTTTTATATATATGTATAACCTATTAGTTCGTATATTATATTTTCTATATGAAAAAATCTTAATTTGTCCATTTCGGTTTGTTCGATATTTTTAAGAATTGTTTGGATCATATTTAAGTCATTTGGAGTATTATCCTCTGATATTAACTAAATAAAAAAAATCAATAAAAATAATAACACAACGTTTCTTATTTTTAATATGACAAATTTAACAATACACAAATGTTTTCTGCCCTAATACTTATTTAATGAGATACTCATATAACTCTAATTAAATAAGCGCAAGTATATACATTTATAAAATGCTTCAATCTGAATAAGTATATATTATTTTTACTTATTAACGAAAGAAAAGTTAGCATACCTGTATTATTGATTTTCCATTTTGATTCAAAATTTTTATTGGAAATAATAGAGATAAGTTAAAGAAATCATAAATATGGAAACTTTTTTGATTTTTAATAAATACATCTTCATTGTAATCATTGCTAATTTAAAAGACAACAAAAGTGAAAAGTAAAAAATATTTCATCATATATATATATTTATTTATTTTGTGCTAACAAGCATAATGAACAAATATAGTAAAGCAGTAACAAAAGGAATGGAGCATAATAAAGCAATATATTTACTCTTCTTTGATTTCTAAATTTTCCATTAAATTAATATTGTTCTCTAAGTTACAATTTTTAATAAATTCCTTTTCAAAATAATCTTTATATTCTTTCATAATCTTCAACATGTAAGACCTTAATTCTTTGCTCACATTAAAATTGTTTCCATATTTAACCTTTGGAAAATATACATCAATTAAACATAAGAAAAAAGAAAATAATTAATTTATATTTAAGTATATATTTATATACACTAAAATAGCTTAAAGGTAATAAAGCTATCCTAAGCAAATCAAAATGTCAACCAAACAAAAATTGTTCTAAATCTACAATAGCATAATTTATATAACAGTTTGTAGAAATCATTATTATATTATTAATTTGTCTGCTCATTTTTTTGCATTTTCTTTTACAATTTTGTAATTTTTTTCCATTGTTCCAACTAAAATATATATAATTCGTATAACCGGGTGAAAATAATTATTGTATATATGTAAAAAAATAATATAATAAATTTTCTTTTCGTTTATTTTATTACTAATTTCACAAAAAAATATTTAATATTCTTATTTCACTTTTTTTTTTTATAAAATTTTTTAGCAATAAAATTACATGCATTTACATTTATTTCAATATATTCAAAATATTTTATCTAAATAAATTTGTATTAAATATAAATCATATTTTATCATATCATGTATATGTATATTCTTTGTTTTCTTTACGCTTTTCAAAAAAAAAAAATTCACTAACTACAAAGATTAGTGTAAAAATAATACAATATTTGTTATTTATATATTTACCAATATTTCTAAAAAAATACGATTATAGAAACTAATTATAAATACTGGCGAGGAATTTATACGATTACGAATATTACTATAATATTTTATATATATATCTATTCCGCCATATAATGTCTAATGTCTTTTATGTTTCTTTTTCTTATTAAGCATAAAAAAAAATGAATAACAACGACGAAAAAAATGATTATGAAAGTATTTTAAAAAATAGAAAACTGAAGTATGAAAATTTAAGACGAAATAATTCTTCCTATAACAAATATATTGTCCCAATAATTAACCTTTTTAATGGAATTTTGAATTTTCTGAAACAACTTTTTAATATTGTAAAAATAAATAAATATACTATTATTACATGAAAAATGTGGATTACAAAAGTGCGAAATCATACACTTCGCCTTAAATGCTTACAATGTGTACACACGCATTAGTATTAAAGTGGCAATTTAAATATTATTTTTAATATATGTTTATTCTTTTTTTAGTTAGCTATATTTTTTAGGACTTTATTTGGAATGCCCACTCAGCGAAGTGTAATTTTTAAACTGACACATATACAGTTTTTCCTCACACTAGTTCATTATTATTTTTTTTTATATATACATTATTCCAATAATTACAATAACATGATCTTTTTCTCTCTATATATTCACTGTTCGAATAAATAATTATATTTATTTTTTTTTAACTTACACAGCCATATAATGGAAAAGGAAATAATGACAATGATGATTTTTATAAAAAACCTAAAACTGGTAATATTGGGAGAAGTAGAATAATGGAATTAAAAAACATAAGTGCCTGTTTAGGAAGTACATGAGGATAATTGTGATATCATTTTACATACAAAAACTTGTTTTTAAATAAGTACATTAGCAAATGATTTGCTAATTTGAAAATGCATATATAATGCATAAATTAGTAATGAAAAACAATGTATTTATTTATTTATTGTTTAAAATAAGTTCCATGTTATAGCATCAATCAATAACAAATAATATATATATATATTATATTTATATTTTATTTGACATTTATTTTATGTGGCAAATCATGGCCATATAAATGACAAACTAATATAATAAAGATAAAAAATTGTTTATACTCATAAATAATTATTTAAAAATTTACAAACGAAATATATACAAATATATATAATATCATAAAGGCGGATAATCAAATTTAATGAAAATTTAAAATGGCAAATAGAATTAATCACAAATAAATTTACAAAACTAGGAAGGAATATACATAATAATCAAATGGCTAAAAATAAATTAAATGATAACATCTTAACATATTATCATTAAGATAAAAACATTATATTATGCCCTTTGATCTTTCATCATTTTATTTTTGAGGTTCCTTCCCCTCCCCTTCGTCATCTTCGTCTTCATTATCACTTCGTATGTCTACTATATCAGATTTACTAGATTCTAAAAAAAAAAAAAATAAAAAAAAGTAAAAAAAATAAATATAATATCATGTATATATACAAACACATTCAATACATTCAGTTTCAAATTGTATTCACTTTATGATATTTTTTCAATTTTATTACTCCATGCTTTCACAATATATATACGTGTCATCTTCAAAATTAAATAAAACCAATAAAAATGCATTGCCTGAAAGGAAATTAAATATGATAAAAAACAAAAAAATATGTTATGTATATGATATTCAATTACAATATATCCCAAATGCATTTTATTCTCTGGGTTATTGTGTCTATTCTAAATAAATATATAAAAAATATACTTATTTTAAAATTAAAAAAATGATATAATGTGCATCTTCGTCTTACCATCAATACCCAAAGAAAAATAACTGGAACATATCCAGTCGGAACATCATTATGTGAATTAATAAATCCATCAGTATATGACTTGATCGTATTAATATTACTTACAGGAATAACAATATAAAATAAAAACAAAATAATGCGAAAGAAAAAGAAAGATAAAACAAAAAATGAATAAAAAAATGTCAATAGTTTTTGATATTCTGGCTTTGAGTAATTTATAGTTTTAGAAATATAAAGTCCAACATCAACTATATCATGAAGAAATAATACTGCTAATCCAGCTCTCCATAAATTAAGAACTTGTGAATATAATAATAATATTATAGTTGCTAAATGGTGCATTATAAATATATAATAGTCTTTTCTTTTTATTTCATATTTTAGATAAAAAAGGCATGATGACCAAAAAGAAAGCTGTATTAAATAAAAATAATAAACATGATTATCTAGATACATATATGGCCATCCTTTTTTATTTTCATTATATTCATCTTCTGTAACTAAAAAAAAACATTTTCCATTAGGTTCCTTAAAACAAGTTTTAACCCATCCATCTTTATTAGTTAAGTATCCAGACATTGATATCAATAAAATAATATTATATGCGAGAGAAAAACTGTGCCATAACCCAAACCAAAAGTTTTCTTTCCATTTATATATACAACCTTTTTTAGATATATCAAATTTTTTATTTAGTTTATCCAATAATGAATGTCTCGAATATTTATACAAAATACTATCCTTCGGTATTAATTTAGTATGTATGCCCGCAACGAAATAACGGAGTATGATCATAAATATAAAACCTAATACAGTAATTAGTATAGTCCATTCTGACAACTTGGAGTTGAATGAAGTCAATCCTAAGTAATTATTATTTTTGATATTTTCAGCATATTCGTCTAGGGTATGCAGATAATGGTTATTCATTGTGGCAATCTGTTTAATCTAAAATACAATATCATAAAATCAAGGAGCATGCATATAATGAATATAAACAGTATGAAAAAACGCTAACGGCAAACTTTAACAAATATTGATAAATACAAATAATTTAACTTAAATAAAAACCATACAAAATTTAACTTAATAGAAAAAAAAAAAAAAATAAAAATTGCAAAAAAAATTGCAAAAAAAAATTGCAAAAACAAAATTGCAAAAAAAATTGCAAAAAGTGTATTAGGGGAGGGTAAATCAAGTACAACTAAACAAGCTATCGACGAAGATACCCAAAAAACGTTTTTTTTTTAATCTAAAAATTTTTGTAAAAAATGATTGAGAACTACAGTAAATAAATCATACGTGGCAATGGGAAAAAATGTATATTTTTTGAAAAAAACATTATTTTTTATTTATATTGATTTTTATAGTATAAAATTAAAAGAAAAAAAAAATTTCATTTAAAAAAATATTATATCAACTACAAAAATGCGAAGGTTTGATATTTCCATTACGCATATAACTTGAATATGTTTCTAATAAAATAAATATGTTATATATATTCATATAAAGTATTTTTTTTGTTAAAAAATATAACAATATCTTTGAGGAGTCATGAAAAAATTAAATATTTCTTTTTTAATTAAAAATGTAACTAAAATAGTGAAATGATTAAATAAAATAAGTGTGATCAAATATGATATTTAAAATAAGTATCATAGAATGAAATACCTCAAAAAATATGCCCAATTAATATGAAAAATTTTTCACGTAAAACATTATTACAATCTTATATAGACTTATGCACACACATTATACATTAATGCAGTTATTGCGAAGCATATTTGATTAATTTCTTCTGCACCTTACTAAAACACAATTCAAAAATAAAACAAAGTTCAATACTATTTAAACTAACCTATTTGAATCTATTTTTTGTAAAAAATTATATTTATGAAAAGGCACAAAAAAAATAAAACACACATAACAAATTATTGTTATAAAATATTACGTACTAATATATGCATTCATATATATGTATACATTACTGAAACAATAGTAAAAATATCGCTTTTATTATACCCTAAGCAGAAGAATCGAATTCTGCTTCAAGCATGTTTTCAAAACTCGCTCCTTTAATAAATTTGTTATTATTCCCCTTTTCTTTTTCAATACTTTTTCTTCTTATCTCACATCCATAATCTATTGTGTTTGTTAACGATTTTCGATGTTTTAGTTCGTAGTTCTCTGTTTTCAAATTGTCATTATTTTTCATAAAATCTAGCATACCTTTTTCATTATTACAATTTTTAATACTAATATCATTATTTTCTATATAGGAATTATTCTCAATATATTCACTATCGTTGTTATAATTACGATTATTCATCTCAACTATTTTATTTTTTCTCAATTCACAAGTTTCGTAATTAGGTTTGTTTCCGTCTTTAAAATTTGTATAATTCGAATCGTTTGCAATTTCATGGGACTCCTTTTGAATATTTTTCTCAAAATAGTCAGCAGAAAAAATAAAATCATCACTATTATTTAATGCTATATTTTTTGTTTTTTCATTTTGTCCTTGATCACTAGTATCTCCTATTCCTTTTTGTAACTCCTCTTGACTCTTTTTTACAATGTTAAAATACTTATTGTACGATTCAAAAAAATGAGACAAATTTACAAATAAATCCTCAGAGTATTTTATTTTCTTTCCTTCATCTAAGTAACTAAAAAGGGGATAAAATGGTTTAACATCGCCTAACCAAATCATAACTATTAAATATTTCTTTATCAATAATACCAAGTTCCATATAATGTATACCATTTGTTTATAATACTTTTTTACAAAATCTTTAACTTTTTCCAAAAATTTATCACTTTTTAATACTTTATCGTTTAAAAAATTATCTGAACATTTTTCAACTTCTACATCTTCTAATTCGCTGCTAAATATGCAACAACTTTTTTTAAATTCTTCAGTTTCTAATTGGTTCTTTAACTCCAAAAAGCAATTAATAAAATCGATAGATTTATCATAAAGGTCTCTAATATGTAACTTACTTGTTTTTTTTAGTTCGTTTAATTCCTTTTCAGTAAATATTTCACCTGTATGTTCAGCTAAAAGAAGTAGTATGCATCTTTCTCTTGATATCCTTCCATTTTCTAAAAATCCATTTAAATTATATAATTTATTGAATACATCATTCCATTGAAACCATTTAAAACATCTAGGTTCGTTTAGCCAATTACATAAAAATAAAACATTACAAAAAAGTTGCTTTAATAACATATGCTTATTTATTATTAAATCTATATTGTTTAATTTGTTTTGAATATGTTTAATTAAATCAGAATAAATAAAATCATAATTTTCAATCAACAACAAATATTGAAATCTTTTATGTATGTCGTTTATAGTACATATAAATAAGCAAAACTTTTCATCTTCTAATATATTAATATTATTTTCTTTTCCTTCTTCATATTTTTCTGTCTTTACATCAGCTTTTGAAAGTGGAACTGTTGAAAAATAGTTATTTTGATTAATTGGAGTATTTCCTCCAGCTTCTGATGAAAAAGACGAATTAAAGAAATTTCGATATCCATTATTATCCATAGTATTCATAAAATCATATGTTTTTAAATTTAGTTCATTATATTTATTTTTTTCCTCTATCAAATTATTTTCATCATATCCTTCCCCTTCATCCTTTTCATCAGTTTCGAACGTTTTATCCTTATCAGAGAAAATCATTTTTCGAAGAATCTCTTTTTTTCTATCCCCTATAAGGGTATATAACTTTTTTATTGACGTTTTCCATAGTTGATAATTTTTACTATTTTCCTCTGGTATCGTATGTAGTATTATTTCCAGCATTGACGAATCACATGTACATAATATAATTGATGTAATTATATTTTTTAAATTTCCAAATTCACTTCGTCTTTTTAATGATGATAACATGATAGTTATTGGCTGTGAAAAATACCCCATACAACTTAATCTTCCTTCTGATTTTTTTTTAAATACAAAATTGCGTCTAATTTTGGAATTATCGTTATAATTTTCTATTCGATCAAAATTATTATCTTTACTTCTATTCATATTATTATTTTTTTTTTTTTTTTTAGTAAACCAAATACTTAATCTATTATCATTAACCAACGAACTGGTCGGTATGATAAATTTATTGATACAATCAAATATAGACATACCAACATATTTACTTATTTCATTTTTAATTTCATTAGAACTTTTAAATAAAATAACAGAATTATTACTAAATTGATTCTCTTTTTTTATAAATGATAAATCTGAACATATCTCTTTTTCACTTTTTAATATATCATTATATATTTTTATATCTTTTATTTGTTCATCACATTCAATATAACTTTCTTCATTTTTTTTATAATTATATAGCCCTTCGTTAATAGCTAAATCGATATTAACAATATCAAGAGATACATATTCAAAATCAGGATCTATTTCGATATTTAAATTAGCTCGATTATTAACATTACTACATTTTGTACCTGTTTCTTTCTCTAGAGATGACATTAAATTTTTTCGAATATTTTCAGATATTAACATTTTTTTTTCATTCATTTTTTTACATACATTTTCCTCACTATTATTCTCAATTTTTCCAGACACACCTTCCCGTTCCATTATCTTTTCCTTTATTTCATCATTTATATTCAAGATAATATTTTTCCGATTTATTTCTTCGTGACCACATGAAATTACTGAATAATCAATTTTCTTCACATTATCTTTTGTATTTATATTTTCAATATTTTTTATGTCTTTCTTATTATCTATGCCCATATTTTCCTCTTCTACTTCTTTTGTAATTTTACATTTTTCATTGTAACTCATTTTGTTAGAATTATTTTCCATCGAAATATTTTCCTCCTTTTTGATTAGTGCATATTCGCTTGATTTTTCTTCAATATTTTTTTCCACTTTTATAAGATTATCACTTAATGGTTTCCCAATATGTCCAACTACCTCATTATTTATAATTTCACTATTAATTGTATTCGCCAACAAATTGCTATTTTCATTATTATCCTCATTTATTTTATTTTCCTTTTTTATTCCATTTACTTGAGATATATTTTCACCATTATCATCACAATTTTTTTTTTCTGGTAAACAAACTAAATTTTTTAAATCATCTTTATCAATGCAAATATTTTTTTTCATACATATACCATCATTTTCTTTTGTTAGAGATGGGTTTAAATTATTATTAACAGAAATTCCTGTGTCCTTTTCTTCATCTTCGATCAATTTTTCAATATCTTCTAATGTTAATGGACTATATGATAATTTTTGAACATTTGGAAAATTTATTTTATCTGATTTTTCAATCCCCAACTTTTCATCTATAAAAGTTTTCTTAATATTTTGTTCGATGTTCTCTGTTTCGACGTCTTTTATTGTAATTTCTATTTCTTTTGAAATTTCAACATTTCGAACTTCATTTTTTCCCAAAAAATTCAAATTATTTATATGTTCAGTTTTTCTGTTTAAATTACTATCTCCAACGGTGCCAAATTTCGCCTGATCAATATATGTATCATTGCTTGTTTTCTTTTTATCATTACTCATTAGCGTATTGCTTCGACTAAAATATATACTTTTATTTAATCCATTTTTATTACTAATATAATTGTTATTTTTTAAAGTACTTAAGGTATTCATTTTTTTCAGGGGAATATTATTATTATGAGTATTATTCGCCTTTATTACACTCATTTTTTTGTTCAATAATTCCTGCTTTTTTATACCATCTTTATTTATTAAAAAATTTTTATTAGTATGAATAAGACTCTCATTTATTGGCCCACTCATTCTATTATTTCTGTTAGGAACAATAATACTGTTACTAGTGGCACACATACTTTTTTCTCTTCTTCCAATATAGACACTCTTATTTAAACCCTTCAAATTATTATTTTGCAAAAATTCATTTTTATTTAACTCATTTTTTACTATTTTTTTATCCATTCCTATGTTTTTATGCATTATATTACTATTAATATATACACTTTTATAACTATTTAATACATTCATTTTTTTAGAAGAATTTAATTTAGAAAAACTATTATCTGGATTATATATACTTTTATGCATATGTGGTAATATACGAATTTGTGATGATTTTACATTATTATTTTTCATATAAATAGACTGATTCAATACATTTTTTTTCTTAACATCTGATTGTTGCATATATTTTGAAAAATTATTATTATTTTTTTTTGTTTTATCAACTTTTATATCTGTCTTATTTTTTTCACAATATTTAATATGCCCATCAGCGTCTTCTTTATATGCACTAAAATCTAAAGCTCCTAAACTGACGTAGTCTGATGTATTTTTATTATCTTTTCCATCTTCACTTTCCATATTATTATCTTGCAATTTGCTATCATCTCCCTTAAATATTTTAATACCGCTTAAACTGCAATTACTACTATCATTCCCCTTACTATGCAATATTTCCGAATCACCTGTTTCTATAATTTTTATTTTTTTTGTGTGTTCTTTTCCTTCATAATAACATAAATTATTCTTCAATTTTTTCCTAATTATCATTTCTTCGTCTATTATACCTTCCCATGGTCTCTTTTTTTTATAACATTCTTCTAATTCTTTATAATTACTATCATTTTTTTTTTCAATTACCTCATCGTAAAAATTTATGAGATCAATAGACATTAAATAAGCATGTCTATATTTGTTCAATAAATATAAGAGTTTCTCACTTAGCTTCTTAAGTTTTTCATTTTCCTATAAAACAAAAGAGAGAACATAGAGAAAAAACGACATTAACTTGAGCATATACAAATCCATATACAAACATATAAACACAATAAGAAATGAAGATATACCTTTTCCAATGTTATAAGAACAGCCATGAGGATATACTTTTTTTATGGGCAAGTTCAATTTGGAAATAATATTTAAAATACAATAAAAAAATTAAATAATAATAAAATATATAAAAATAAACATACATATTAGTATGTCCATATAACAAATAAAGAAAGAAAACTAATTTTAACTTATTCTCAGAAAATTTACATTTTGTAGATATACAAGTTTATTTTTATATGTTTGCAAAAATATAGACAAGAAGCAAACGTAAAATTATTAATTTCATTTATTTCCTTTTAATACAGTTGTCATTTTTTTTTTAATAATCCTTAATATATTTTCTTTGTTTTATATTTTTTATTTCTTATATTTTTAATTTTAAAAACGGAAAGATATTTTATCCATTAAATGCATCATGATCACTATTACGGGTATTTTTTTTGTTTAAAAAAAAATATGCATTAAAAAAATAGGGAAGAAAAATGCATCAAAAGATATGGGAATAAAAATAGAGAAATATATTAAAGAGGCATAAGCATAATAGAAAATATTATGTTTAAAAGTAAAAAATAAAATGAGATTATTATGTGAATTATAATAAATATGATAAAATAAAAATAGTGTTACTATTGCCTAATTCCCTTTATAATTTTCATGAAAAAAATATCTACATTGTTAAAAGTTTTTTAGAAAAATAATTTAAACGATAAAAAAGAAAATATACTATAAAATGATAGAATTAGAAACACTACGATTGTGTATAGAGATATACATACACATTTATGCTGAATGTCTATATATTTTTCGACTTAATAACATAGTAAAAATTTCATTGTGAATTTTAATATTAACACATCTTCAATAAATTCCTAACAAAGTTGGCTTAAAAAAGGATCAATAGCATCACTAGTTTATAATAGTTAGAAGACATTTAAAACGATAATATCACTTTCAATTTGGAGAATAAGTACTTTTAATTTTTCAATAATGATTTGCATACAAACTGAAAATTTGATAATACTTTATATTTGTATTAACATTTTATTTTCTATTAGCATGTATATATACAAGAAATACATGATTGATATTCTTCAAAATATTGTATATGTTTAATTCTTTTAATATTTCTTCTATAAATTTAAATTATTTATCCTTTAAAACATAACAATTTAAAATAACAACATTACAATTATTATGTATAAACAACTAAATAAGTATTTCACTATTATACAACCTTTTCAAAATGCTCTATATTTTCATAGAATTATTGATCTACCTACATTATTATTACCCCCAAAAATATATAAATAGAACTATCTAATCATTTTGGCAAATTTTAATTTTTTATTATCCATTTCATTTTTTATATTTTATTTTGTTAAATGACAAAAAAATACACCAAATGAAAAGTTTAATGCAATCGTTTTTTTCTATAACTTCTTTTAATAATATTATTTCATCAGATCAAACACAATTTAGGGGGGCTTACCCCATATTGCATATCTCCATACAAAATAAAAAATATTTATGAATACCTATCTTGTATTTATTTAGTAAAAACTTAATATATGTTTTGAATAAATATAGCAAATATATTCGCGCTAAAATAATCCTAAAATTTTCCATATACAAAATGTTATTTTTCCAAATTTTTCTAAAATGAAATACTAAGAGGTGTAAATATAATATCCGATTTTTAAAGTGCCATTTCAAATGATTAAGCACATAACAAAAATTTCAGCCGATTTTATGAACTTTAAAAAACAAAAGATTATATATTTTTTTAAAAATACACAATAAAAAATAATATATCATAAAAAAGGAAAGGGAAGGAAGGAAAAGAACGGATATCAATACTTCTCTATTTCTTTATTACCACAAAGGAGTTATAGAAAATGTCGAATTTTTTTTAATAATGTTAAATGTATATAATCAAATTTGTTATAATTTTTGCTATATACTTCCAGTTATTTTTCTCATCAATATGAATGCTGCATGAACAAATAAATAAAACAAACAAAGAACAAAACCATGTATATATATATATATATATATGCATCTAGGCCGCCACTCGAAATCAGCTTATTGCTATTGTAACAACTCTCATTTTTTCGTCATCATATAAATTAGTAATACTGTAAATAAATTTTTTTGAAAATAAAGTACAAAGATGAAAATTCTAGGAAAAGATGAATATATAACTAAATTCGAAGCATTCGTTGTAATTAAAAAGGAATTGGAATATTCAAAAAACATAGATAAATATTTATGCAGTAAGTTGATAATAAAAGCAGATGACCCATTTAAAGATATATATGAAAAGAATTTTATAAAATTAGTATCAGATAAAATATTATATAAAAACTTACAAAAATATATTATTGACACAAATCCTCATTTAATATCAAAAGAGTTATATAATAAAGATTACCAAGAAATTAAACATTTAATTGATGATACTTTTAATAAAATTGTCAATTTTTTTAAAAATATAAGCATTTATAATATAGATAAGAAAGAAAAAATACAAATGATTGATATCAAGTGTATTAATTTTATTGATCTATATGTTATTATGGATTATGACGATAAAAAGTATGCACAAATATTTTTATTTCACATTCAAAAGATAATTACATTTATTTCTCTGTGTAACTGTTTACGAAACGGTACACATATTCTAATTATTTTTTTCTCTTTTAGGTGTGAAGAAAGTAAAATCGAACATATCTTAAATTTGTTAAAGGATGTACACATTACAAAATCTATTGAAATGGCATAGACATCCATTCATGGATTAATCAAACTGCATATTATACATATGTATGATTATTTTCAAATATGGAAACATATACTAATTTTCACAATATTATCTTTGTGCTCTTCTTTTTATATCTACTAAATAGTCATTAAAGAAACATTTACATTTTTTTTTTTTCAAGTTTATAAATACTCAAAAATGCATTTGAGTAATTTTTAACGGGGGATATAATGTTATTTATTTTTATTTAAAAAAACAATATATATAACATATTTCAAAAATATATCAATTTAAAATAGTAAAACAAATTTTTCATATTAAATATGTATATTGTTTATACATAAAACGTATTCATTCCATATATAATAAAAGTTCATAGAATCATTTCTGTTTTTCATGATTGCATATAATAAATTATAGTCTGGTATTTATTATATACTTTGATAAAGCAAGCTCAAAATAAATGATACAAAAAAATAGAAAAGCGCATTATTATTTTCTTTCATGCTTTTTTTAAATTTTGTCTTATCAATTAAAGCTTATATTTTTCTTTTATTTGTATCTTATTTTTTTGCCATTTTTTTTATTTTTGGCTTATTCAGACGAAGCCTTTTTGAGATATTCGATCAAATCTGCTCTTTCTTTTTCTTTTTTTATACCGGCAAAAATCATTTTCGTTCCTGGAATGTATAATTTGGGGTTAAGTAAATATTCATATAAATGCTTATCAGACCATATTATTCCAGAATTCTTATTTGCATCTGAATATGGAAAATCAGATTCTCCTGATTTTCTACCATAAAATCCATATAAATTGGGCCCTTGTTTAACAGCTCCACCTTTTAAACAAAAAAAATTTAATTAAAACAGTTGCAAAAATGTTAATACAAAATCGTTATGAAAAAAAAACGGTTTTCGTACGCATATTATAGTCATCTTTATTATAATACATATAAATATAGACTTATGGCTATATATATATGTCAATACATACACATATATGCGTATATACAACTCGAACATACTCATAAAAATATACTTATGAGGGGGTATCGACTTATATCAATACTTGTTCGTAATCATTAAAAATATATATATATATATACATCTTAATCCATAAATATAAGATAAAAAATATATTACCCTTATTCATTGTGTGGCATTGGGCACATTTTGCTTTAAAAATTTTTGCTCCTTTTTTATAATCACCAGGAGGGACATCAACTTGGGGTTCTGGTCTTTGTGACATTTTTTATGAATTTTTAAAATAATAAAAATTAATATTTTATATCTGTTTATTTTATCAATTATATTTTTTTCGTTAAACGATAAAAAACATAATTAAATTCAAATTAACGATTTTAAAAATGTATAATATTTTTTTCAATTATAAATATACAAATAAATATTATATTATATATAATATAAATATTGTATGTACTGATTTGCAGGAAAAATTATTTTTTTATAATAAAAAATTATATAATTTTTTATAGAGGCTTTACTATTAAAAATGTCAAAAGTAAAATAAAAAAATATATCATATGAACAAATATAATTTGTACCATAATTTTAAAATGGGTACATCTTGGCCTTTTTTTATGTATATGTGTAAATTATTTGTTACTATGTTGGGTTTTAAATGCGTTTATGTAACTTTTTTTTTTTTTTTGAAATAATAATTTTTTATAAATTAAAATATATATAATATCTTTCAAAAAAAAGAATGGATAGTTACTGCATATCATTATGTTTACTTTTCCAATTTAATACGCAATAAAAATATTTACTTCCTTAACATGGATATAAAATTGTTTTTTTTTTTTTTTTTTTACTTTAAAGAATATTTATATTGGAATTTTGTTTTATAACACATGAAATTAAAACATAACAAAAAATGGCAAAAGTGCCAATTTATTAAATTACTTTAACGGTTTAAAATTAGAAAAGTGAAAATATATAAACACATTCTTTATTTACATCGATACCATTTTCTCCACATTTGCACACACAAATAAAGTATCATAAAAACAAAAAAATAATAATTTAATTATTGATATATGTAGCAATTGAAAACACACCTTTCAAAACGATCCTAAAACATCCCTCGCCCATGATGAGGATGAAAAATTACTCAGAGAAGAGAAAAAATATATTACAAATACCATCTAAATCAATATTCTATCTTAGTTTCCAGGAAAAGTATTTTTTCTCGTCTATAGTACCGTTTCAAAAAAACAAAAATATGCAACTAATTTTCTATATAAGATTGAATACTTATTGTGCATAAGTATTTGAATTGTTCAATCGTATATCCCCATTAAAATTTGGGGTTTCTTATTTACTTGCCTATAAAAACACACGGTGTTATTCCTTGAGATAGACTCCTCTGAATACTGTACAAGATATGCTTTATTTGTGAGTTCATCAGTAAAACATGTTTTATCTGACTATTGCTAGGTGATATAGTATGATTCTTTTAGCACTTATCGCCTCAAGGTAGATATATAGTCTCCCTTTAGTTGTCTTCCATAATCACCGTTTTTGTCATCCTAACAATTTATATATAAGAAATATATCCAAGCATCGTGGTATAAATGTATTATAATAAATTTGTATTCACCTTTTAATTTAATTACTCATATACATAATTAAAAAATATATATAACAATAAAGCCATACAATATAATATAAAATAATTGCATTATTTAAATCATACACGATATGTTCATAACATGCGCTTACTTTATAACACTTTTAGCATAAGCATTAAATAATAATAAAATGTCATACGCATAATTATATAAATAAAATTAAGAAACATAAATATATGTGATGCACAAATATCTTATAACTTTTCATCATATTGTCGAGCTCTTATTACGAGGGACCCCGAAAATGCACAAAAAGGGTTTATTAATAAAAAACCGATTCAATATTTTTGGTTTTATATATAAAAATGAAATATTTTTATATTAAATGAGATATCCACATTTAGTTTTAATATATTTTTTTGATTGTCTTTGCACACATTATATGCGCTTAATGTTAAAATTTACTTTGCATACAAGGTTTATATGAATATTCATATATTCCTACGAGAAATAATAATTATTCTACAAACCATAATTATCGCAAATGCAATCATAATGTGCAAATACATTTATTATGAAAAGTAAAATATTTATAAAAAATAAAAAACAAAGGAAAAGACAAACATATGTGTTTAGTTATAGCATTTATACTATCCATAAAATCCATGTATCACACATGTTATATAAAATTTATAATGTTTAACTTAATTATAATAAGCTATATGTAAAAATATAAATTAATAGAATTTCTTCAATTAATATTACTTACAAAAAGTATCATATCTTCTAAATTCTCGTATTGAAAATATAAAAACTATATTGTTAAATATTTTAAAAATATAAAAAATGGATAGTGTACCTAGTGAAAATTATGAAGAATCTGAAAATGTGAACAATATAACTTCTGCTAGGCATTATTATGATAATTCTGAAAAATTGCGTAATACCGATGGCGTTAATAATGTAGAATATGAAAGTAATAAAAATGAACTAAAAATTGGCGAAAAAAAACAGCCAAAAATAGCAAAACATAAAAATAAGACAAAAAATGAAATATATAAAAATTCTATTAACCATCAAATAGAATTAAATGAAATAGACGAGTTCGATTTCAACATGGATAATATTAATTCTCCATTGAACGATAATAATTTAAAACCTGTGAAAAAATTTTTAAATTTTACCTTTGATGAAAATTCCTTCTTACCACCAACTGTATATTTTTGATAAACTTATTTATGATACATTTATAATAAATGTTTTGAAGTAAAAATATGGTAACCACATAAACATATATTTATTCATTCCCTTTTTTTATTTTTCAGTTTAATACACCTTATTTAATAAAAAATCATATTGTTCAATACATGGAACCCATATTTAAAAAGGCTAAAAAAAAAAGTTATTTGTGTTGTTGGGCATAAGCAGACAAAGGAAAAATACAAAAGCATATATTATTTAAGAGTTTTCACCATTAATGATCATTTAAATCAATTTTATATGAACATGATTAAAAATCCTAAAAGACAAATATTTATATATAGTGTGGCTTTTTAGTTATCTTTATTTTCGTGTGTACGCCACAAGTTGAAGAATAACATAACTTTTTTACTTTATCAAATTATAATGTATCTAAATAAAAGCCTAATATTTCTGATAAAATTCACTAGCTTTTTATTTTTTAAAGTGGCTATCTAAATCGCTAATTTTTATCCTGAAAAAAAATACAGTGATTTATGGATCTATATACATGTCTATAAAGCTATAAATAAAAAAAAAAAAAAAAAAGCCATTTTTATATCATATGTATATTATGATCATTTTAAATTATATGTTAATAAAATAAATAATAATATATAAGTATATTATAGCGTAATTTTTTTTATAAATAAAATGTATTTTTATTTTTAGCTAGTTGTTTCGTTAAAAAAAAAAAAATATGCCATGTATAGAATAATTCGACATATTTTATGCATATAAATAGCCATTTTTTGAACTTACCATATTTTTTTATTTCTCTCTTTTTTTGGAGAGTTTTATATTTTCAATTTTTATACTTAAACAATATATAATTTTTAAAGAAATACGGTTGTTTTATTCAATTAACTATAAAACAATATATCTAGCTATTTATAAAAAATATATAGCTAATTTCGAAATGGAAAATTGATAAATTTGTAAATTGTTTTTTTCATTTTTTAATAATTTTATATTTTCAATAAATTAATTTAATTTAATTTAAATTATATTATTTTATTATTATTATTATTTTTATTTTATTAATTTATTTTCTATATTTTTATAATTTGTTTTTTGTCTTTAATAAATTTTTGTTCTTTTATTTGTCTTTTTTTCGTTTTCTTACTTTTTTGTATTATAATTGCTCTTCTGAAAAAACAGCGTAATATATACATTAGTCATATTTAATTTTTTTTATGTTTTTTTATTAAATAATTTTTTTAAACATTGTCTACATATTCCTCTCTATAAATATATATACTTTTTAGCAATATATTTCTGCTTATATATATACCCTTTTTAGTACCTTTATATTAATCAAAATGAAAAGAATATTACTTTTTTTAATTCCTCTCCTTTTCTTAATAATAAAAATTGAAGGAGCAAGAAAAAATTCCATAAGAAATGTAGTAAGCGCATATCCCCATAATAATAATGTAAAGAATTTTTCAGCAGCAGAAATATTTGGACCCAAAACAACAGGCCAAGAGTGTGTAAAATGTCTACCAGAAAATTTTTGTGAGTGTGAATGTAGTTGTAAAAATAAAACAGGTTTTTCAATGAAATATAGAAATGCTAGTAAAGGATACAAATATTTGGATGGCGATGGCAGTAATCCATTGACCGACGTTAAGGCATCTTCACGATCCGATAATAACCAACGACACAGTCTTAATGCCGCCGCACAAGCAAAGGGACTAAAAGCAGCAACAAAATCTGATAATAATGACATTGATAATGGACCAGTAGAATGTTTCTCTTCCTGTAAAAGTGTAACAGGAGTTCAGACCGAAGAATGTAGCTGTTCATGTTATTGTTAATTATGCATAAACACTGTATTATTATAAGGAAATGTTTATTTATCAAAAAATATTAAAAGAAAAAAATATTTTTTTGTGTGTGTAACCTAGTCCGCATTATATATGAAGAATGTATCATTATACGAAAAAATGATTTTACATATATCTTATTATTAATAATATGCATCGCAATAATTAATTAGTAATTTTACGTACTTATATATAGTTTTGTTGCTTTTCCGAATATTTTATACTATTTTTTTAATTTACTTTAAAAACATACTCATAAACCCAAACATTTGTAAATACTTTTTTCGTGAAAAAAAATACAATGAAAGTTATTTAGTTTACATTATGAAGGTGAATAAATAATTAGCGATGAAAAAAAATATATATGTTTGCATAATGCATTCATATTTTTGGAGCAATTTTAAAATGTTTCGAAAAAAAAAACGCCCTACGATAAAATAGCAATAGTTATATTCTTCATTTTATAAATTAGTTTCGCGAAAAATATAAAAAACGCTTAATTTTTCTCGTTTTCATTATATTATTAAAAATAGCATGGATTGTTAAATTTAAGGATATGATAACTATAAGCTATAATAAATAATCAAAGATATAAGATTTAGAAACATGAAAAATAATACAATTACATATATAAAAACATTTTGATAATCAACAAAGATGGAAAATTAATAAAACAAGCTTCGATCAATTAGATATGCGTATTTTTTATCTATGAATAAATATATAATTATAAAATGCGCATAGTTTGTGCTGCTTTCTCATAAATATGAAACAAAGTAGATCAACAATGATGTCACTATTTAACGTTCGTTAATATAACATACTGTAACGATTTATAAATGACAATTTTAAAGCATATTAATGGGGTATATATTATTAAATAGTCTTGTATACACATATATTCTCAGTGGGTCTCACAAAATTTATGTGTAAATAGTTTTTTTCAAGAAAAAAGTAATGTCAGTATTTGATATTTCATGTACGTTTATAAATATATATACATATACCATATGATTAATCACAATGCCTCCAATAATTTATAAGAGTCCATTGCCTGTTCGACTAAAAGCACCCAAGGGAAGAATAACACCGCTTAATGAGCCAGATATAAAAATTGGGAAATCACTTATAGCAGCATGCCCCAAAAGGATAAGGGGCGAAAAATTAGAAGAAATGAAACAAATTATACGGAAATATTTAGGAAAAAAAAAAGAATATTTTATTAATGTTCATGCTACATATAGTGTAACGAAAAAACCAGATGGAACGAAAATGGGGCAGGGAAAAGGAATAATCGACTATTTTGTTGCTAGAGTACCATCAGGAAAAGCTATTTTTCATATACCAACAATTAGCCCATTTGTTTCCTTAGGTTTTGATGATTCGGTTTATAAAGTTTTAAAAAAAGCTGCAGCTAAAGTAGCTATCCCATGCATTTTTAGATCCCAAAATAATATATTCAAAGTGAATAATATTAAATATATTTCTCAAAATAAAGTTAAAAATGATCAAATGAAACAATTCAATCAATATCGAAATAAATTATTTCAAAAGGATGACGATCAAATTCCATAGAACACCATAAGAAACAGAAAAATATTTACAAAATGTAACTATATATTTTTATAATAAAATTATATAAAGTTGTTTAATACACAACATATACATTTTATTTTAGTTGCTAAAAAAATAACCAAAATACGTTGATATACCCTAAGAATATCGCCAAATGAAAATAAATATTCATTTTACATTTTTTTATTTAAAAAATAATTTATTTTATATATTAAATGGAATAATAAATTTTTTTAGTATAAAAACAACACCACTATAAAATATATACATATATAAAGGGCGCGCAGTGGGAAAATCAAATATAATAAATTTTAAAAAATCAAAAATAAGCACTATATTTTTTTTGCTGTAATAGCATTCCATTTTAATAATGCATACTATACTTTTTTATAGATATTTCAATTTTTTCCCTATATTTTTAGTAGTATAATTTTGGTTATTTATATTATTTGTTTTATTTTATTTTTTTGTGTTTTTTTATATTTTTAAATATTCCAAAATGCCATATATATATATAAATATTTTTCTTAAAAATTCCATTCATGTATAATACCTCTTATATATTACTCTAAAATGTAAAACAAATTTTATTTTCACCCATTTATTTTACTTTTTTGATCGTTTTAAAATTAACAAATTTGTAAATTAAAAAATTCCTTAGAATAAATAATTTTCAATGTTTTGTAGATATATATATTGCCTAATATCAATAATGATGATACATTAAAAAGAAAGAGAAAATAGGACGAATAAAATAATATTTTATGTATGCATTAGTAGGTATATGCAATAATATATATATATATACTTATTTGTGACATAAAGAGGGGATGATTTGTGGTTATCTCTCTTATACTTATCAATCTGCAGTGAAAATCTAACGATATATATGTATATAAAATGACAACAGCTGAAGATGACCAATTAGGTACAACGAATGAGGAAAGCAAGCCTCAAAATGAGGGGAATGACCAAATTTGTGAAAAAACAAATGACATAAATAATGTAAAAATAAAAAATAATAAAAAGATTGAAGGGAAAGCTATTATAAAGGATCACAATAAAAGAGGCAACTTAAGTTTATATGCTGAAATCCACAATAAGAAAAAAAACAAAAAAAAAAAAAAAAAAAAAAAAACTAAGGAAAAATATGATAAAGAGGATGAAATAGAAAACGAAAAAACAAACAAAAAAAAACACAAAGAAACCCAAGAACATAATAGTAGTAGCAGCGAAGAAAATGAAAAGTTTGATAGCTATGATGAAAGTGATAATGACAATATTTTATTAAAAAATAAAATTATCAATAATAAAAATGGACAAAATGGACAAAATGAAGAAAAAGTAAAACCTTATGATTATGAAAAATTGTTAGTATCTGAAAAAAATAAAAGTACTATATGGATAAGTTACATCGTTTATTATTTAGAAAAAGGGAATATACAAGAAGCTAGAAATGTAGCAGAGAGAGCATTAAAAACTATTGATATACATCTTATAGAAGAAAAACTAAATATATATTTATGTTATATAAATATGGAATGTGCTTATGGAGATAATTTAAATGAAATATTTAAAAGAGCATTACTTGTGAATAATGAAAAAAGTATATATTTACACACAATGAATATTTTAAAAATGAATAAAAAGTATAATGAATTAAAAGAATTATGTGAAGAAGCTATTAAAAAATTTAAATATTCAAAAAAAATATGGACTCGTTATCTCGAACTTTTGCATAACACACTAAACGATGAAGAATATGCTCATAATATTTTATTAAAATCTTTGCATGCATTACCAAAAAGAAAACATTTAAATATAATAATAAATGCAGCACGATTTGAATATAAATATTCAAATATAGAAAGAGGAAAAAATTATTTTGAAAAATTAATTCAGGAATATCCTAAACGATCAGATATATGGTTTACTTATTTGGACATACATATCAATTCATTAACAAAGGGAAAAAAAAATGAAAATGATGATGAAAATAAAAAAAAAAAAATAAAAAAATTAACTCTTAACGAATTACAATTTATTAGAAATATATTTGAACGATTTTTGTCAATCAAATTTAAAACACGAGTTATGAAAATGATTTTTACAAAATGGTTATTATTTGAAAAAAATCACGGAAGTGTTAACACACAAAAAATGGTTCAAAAAAAAGCTTATGACTATGTAGAAAGTTTGAACTCATTGGTATAAGCTCATGCCCATTTTTATATTGGCATATATATATATATTCCTTCGTGGAATTTATCCTTGTTTTGTTATTATGAACCCTTTTTATGTTTCATTTTTTACATATTTGTGTTTATTTTATAATTCTTAACTAATTATGTTTTTAGAATATAGACTTCATAGCAAAGAGCTGTGTACAAATATATTTTTCACCATTATATTGTCTCTTTTAATTTATTTAAATTTTTTTTTAATTTATTATTTTTTTTCCTTTTTTTTATTTATTTTTTCTTATAATTAAAAAATTACGACTTATGCAAAAACATTCTGTAACCAGGCCAATCATAAGGCGTGGTGAAATTGTTTGAGCTCAAAAAGTCAAGCAACTGATAAACAATATTATCTTCAAAATAAAATTTATTTTTTAAATTATCCAACAGTTTTTTTGATTCATTCCACTTTCCATTCAAATATAATTCCAGGCTTTGTTCAAATAAATTCAAATATTCTTCGGGATATTCCACCTTAACTAATTTTATGTCCCTACTTTTTGTATATTCTAAAAATAGCTGTAATCAAATTAGCATAAATATGTATATAATATATATGTATATATGCATGCTACATATTTCGTCTAACACCCACACATATGTATATATTACGTCATAGTCAAGATTTGATAACTGCTTTTTTCGTCTTCTTCTTTCTGTTTTTTTTTTTATATCATCAAAAATCTATGAAAATAGAAAGAAAACAGCGAAAATTAAACTTATTGAGCAAAATTATTTTCTCTATAATCTTAATATAAAGGCAATAATATATTCTACTGAGTTGCAATACTTTTGTCATTTTCCTATCCGAATTTGAGGTTGAACCAATAATATCGAACTTATTTATTGTCTTTTCATTTTGTATCTGAATAAGCAAGAAAAATTCAAAATATTTAAAAAAAAATTACTCGATATTTTATCCTTCACTTTCAAAAATACATGTATTACTATGAAAATGAACAGGCGTGCTATAAAGCCCACACTTTATTGATAAATAGTATGTATATATATATATATGGATATATTCACTCATATAATTATTATGTTTTAACTTTATTCAGACACAGGTCAACAGTGTACAAATTTAACGGGTTTGCGCATCCTTTCAATGTCACCCTGTCTATTTTCCTAAGCGATTTCTTCAATTTTAAGAATAATAAAAGGATGATTCTTACACTTGTGCATTTATTATATTATTTTGAAACTTTTTTATTTTTTTCAATTTAATTATACACTATTTCTCTTTCTTTTTTTAAGAAAGAACAATGCAACTCACTTTAAAATTCTCAGACATATTGTCGTAAAAATCGCCAGATATAATAATATTGCTTTTGTATATCTTTGAAATATCTTGTAGCCGGCTAGCTATGTTCACATTTTCAGATAAATAAGATAAATCAATTTTGTATCGACTTCCTATAGCTCCTTCAATAGCCCATCCAAAATGCAAACCAAAACTTAATTCTATAATATTATTGTTAACAAGTTCATCAATTTTCTCGCTTTTCAAGAACGTTCTTATTTTTTCTGACTGTATTTTTATTTTTAAATTTTTATGATATAGTATATTTAAAAAAAAAAATTTTTAATAAAATACTCTCATAAATATACATGAACTAGGCTATAAATATGTATATCAAATATTTCTAACATAAGATGTGCAGTAACACATCATTACCTGTTTTAATTTTATCAGTGTCTTTATTGTTGATAAAAAAGCTAAATCACAAATTCTGTTAATTTTTTTTTTTTCAGAATAATATTCATAGGATGTAACTCCTGTTTTGATATATTCTTGATTGGACAAATTTTTATTTAAACAATAATTTTTTTTATATTTCCATACTAATAAAAATGCATCTCCTATATTTTTATTTATCGACCCATCATAAAAATCACAACACTCATGAATTATTTCTGCAACTAAATTTATGAATATCATAATCTGAATAAAAGAAAGGAAAAATATATAACTATGCTGATGTGGACAAGTTATATTACCAGTTGATTCGAAAAATTTATTCCAAATTCACATAAGTAAAATAATCGAATATACAAATTGTTATAGTATATTATACAAACCTTTTCCTTTAAAGCTTCAGTAATTTCAGTAAAATTTCTTATATCACAAAATGAAAAAACAGAATAAACAATTTCTCCATTTATTAATAAATTTATTCTTTCTTGATCATTTATATTTTTCGATATAATTTTTGCTCCTGCTTCTCCAAATCCTTTAAAAAAAATATATGTAGATATATAACTTTAATACAATTTATTATCCTTATTATATTATACAAGAACCCCAAATATATTTTTTAATACTATATATATATTTATTTTGTATATAAAATATGATCATATATCTATTCATATTTATATGTATATATGGACATATATATATATATAGGAATACCAAGCAGCATTAAAGTTCCCAGTTTCATTAAATTCTCTTCCATTTTTAATATTTCATAATTCCCTTTTATACATTCTCTAATTTTTTAAATATAGAAAACATATAGACAAATAAATCATATCCATATATATCCACATATATACTAAACAAATAGGGATATAAAGTTTTTTTTTTTTTTTATTTACTTCTTCAATTGTTTAGTTCGTAAAATATTATCCAACTCATGGTTCAGTAACTCCTCTTGCATTTCTAGAGCTAATGTTGGGTTAGACCTAAATGTAATAATATAATATGTATACATAATAATAGTTCTATTAAATGATTATATAAGTACATATTTATTAATATTTTGATATATTTCCACCTTTTTTCCCTATTTCTTAGTGTGCATATTTCGTATATTTCCTTAGAATAATACACTTATATTATTTTTATTTTATTTTCTTACTTCATAAGTTTCAACTTTTTCAATATACTTTCTATTGGAAACAAGAGAATATTTAGCTCGATCGAAAAATAAAACAATATAAAAAAGGAAAACTGAAAAATTAAATATAATAATTATTTCATATAATCAAATTATCTAAGCATGAAATGTATAAATGGATAAATATAAAAGTGTTGTAAATATCAAGGATTTATATTTTGCTTTTTTCATGTTTTGGGTTGTCTTTTTTTTTCTCATAAACATATTTTAATTTATATTTTTCTTTCATATTTTTTCTTTCATATTTTTTATATATGCAAGTACCAATATAATGAATAGTTTTAATATCACTATATTCTTGATTTTTTGTATTATTTTTTTTTTTATGTTTATGTAAAAGATAAAATCTTTGGATTTGTAAACTCTCATTTCATATTGTCTTAGTTGACCTTAAAAAATCAGAAAAAACATATCAATGACAATAATAGATATAATAGTAACATTTGATATAGTTTATTTTATTGTATTAATTCTATTTTAGTCATTTTATATACTTGAATTTTTGATTGTACTATCCATGGTAATCTCTTCCTCATTTTGTGCATTAGGGATCTTCATGTCTAACAATTTCATCATCTCGGTCTAAATGAACATGTACATGTATATGTATATATATATATTACTCATATGTGTTGTCTTAAAAATATTGAATATGTTTTCTCTTTATTATTTTTTTATTTTTATTATTATTATTACATAGGGTGATTTTGTAAAATCCCATAATATGTGTTTCTCTTTTCCAATATTAATTTCTTTCTTGTTAACAAAATTTTGTAATTTTACTTTTGACTTAAAACTTATTAAATATTCTTCATCATTTTTTGTTCTTTGAATATTCTAAAATTAATGAATAAAATTTGGATTTTTTGTCTCTACATATTCTAATTTTATCTTTTTTTTCGAAATATTTCGTAGCGTACACTATAAAAATAAAGGGCTTTCAAAAATTCTGATTCATAGTGGTCATCAAAATTTGTTCTAAAAAAATTATTGCAAAATTATATTATAAGATAAAATAAATATGATTTAAAGAAAGAAAAAAAGAAATAAACCAACTAAATAAATATGTATGTTCTTTATACTATTCTCATAAATATGTGTATTTTTTTTTATTCCTAACCGGTCTATGTTATATATAAAATAGCTCATCGAACTTTTATTCCCCTTTGAAAATGTCACCTTAATAATATTAAATTGTTCATATATATATAGAGAGAGAGAGAAATAACATTTATTTTTACAAAAATCATAAACTAATGAGTTATATTTATGCCATAACTAAACTATTCTAGAACAACATTTGATATGTTATATAATTCAATACAACTTTACCAATTCAATCAATATATAGGATAGCATAACAAAAATTAAGGAAACAAAAAATCTTTTGATCAAAGTCAAGTGCATTTTATTTGTAAATTTTAAATTATCCTAATACAATTTCAAGACCATAAAAGGTATGTATATATATATAGGCAGACATATATAGGCAGACACATATAGACAGACACATATATATTTTTTTTACCTTCAAACATGTTTTATTTTTCATGCTTTCCATTTTTTCAAACTAAAAAATGAAATAAATAATGGGGTGTTAGAAAAATGGAATACAAATACATATATGTATGTTCTTATTTTATAGTTTTTTCGCTTTATTATATTTTTGACTAGCTTATTGGCTAAATATTCACGAAAGTATTATAACATTCCACTCATTCCGGTGCTTGTATTTGTCCTTAGTATGATCCTTGATTATTTTAATAACCAACCGATACATTTTTGTGATTTTTAAGGCTTTAAACAATTGAATCAAATAAAATATTTCTTCATTATTTATGTCTTCAACATGATAAAATCTATGCCAATCACAGTAAAAAATTTAAAAAGATAAAACAGAGATATATTTTTATGTATTTAATGGGAATATGATTATATATACACATGTTTATTTTATATAAATTTATTTTTTATTCTAATTAAATTGTTATACTTTTTAAAAGAGGAACACAAATAATTAAACACGTAATTTTCACAAATAGATAAGTCTCCAAATATCATAATTAATGACAAAACATCAAAAAACATAAAATAATAAATATAGGAAGTATTAATAGACAAATGAAATATTGTTTCAACAATATTAAGAATAATTAGAACAATAGTTATTGTATCCATCAATATATTTTGCCCCTAAAAATGATTACATAAATATATAATACCATAGTTGTGTGTTTTATATATATAATATTTTACATTGCTAGAAAATATGAAACATAAAATCATAAAAACGCATGTGCATATATTTATTTTCATCTTTATCTCTTAACCTTATCAAAAAATATGTACAAAATGTCTTTACTAAAAATAATTAAAATCAAATATAGAAAACTTAAACATTTGTGGAATCTTCGTGTTAGTATTTCAAAGTGTATATTCTATAATGTATATATATATATATTGTGTATATGTGTGTGTTTTTTATGGTGTGAACAAAATGAACAAAATAAACAATATTTATAATGAGCAAAGTAAAAATTATATTACACATGTTTAGTACTTTTTTAACCTTTATTTTTTGTTTTAAAATATTCTTATAACTTCTACGACATTTTTCTCCATGCATCGATTCCTATAAAAATAAATTTGTGCAATAAAAATTTTTCTCTTAAGAAAATGAACAAATCTGCCTATGGCTTATTTTTGAAACAATCCAAACAACTTAAAAATATATATATATGTGTACAATAGATCATTTTGCATACAAACTTATAGATATATATGGTGCAAATATTATGGATATAATTAGGAGTAGGTGCATTGTGACGATATTTTTATATCTCTCAATTTTTTTCTCCTTTTTTTTTCTCCTTTTTTTTTTCTGATTTTATTTGAAAAAATTTACATTTTCCGAAGTAAAGGAATACAAGACCTTTTCCTTAGATCGGCATTTTAAAAAAAACCTTTTTATTTTTTTACTTGGAAATATTTCCTTCGTACAAATGTCTTTAAAATCAGGCATCATTACATTATTATAATTATTTTGCAAATAAAGACATTTTTTTTATTTTGATATTGTAGAAAAAAATATCTACACTTGTAATTTAATTATTCAAATAAATTTATTTACATATTCATGTTTGCCTTATTTTATTATGGCTATTATTTTTCTTAGCATTTTACTCAGTATATTTTTTATCTCCCTTTTTTTAATCAGTTAATTATGCATAAATTATGGATGAGACTAGACGATATTTACTTTTTGCCCATTTATGTATGGGTACATAAATATGCACACATATGTGTCTACATTTTCGTTTTCCTTTTCTTTGCCTTTTTTTAATATTATTATACGATTATATATATATATATATATATATATTTATTTATTTATTATACAATTACAAATAGTTCAACTATTTTTCATTTACTATGAAATAAGTCTGAAAACTTCAATTGAGAACGTATGAATTAAAGAATGTTTTAAAAATCAAATAATGTTTAATACTGAAACAAAATTAAAAGACAAATTAATGAAATATTTTTCTCAAAATTTTGGAGATTTGAAACATTAAAAACGAAAAATAAAAAACAAAAACAAAAAATAAAATAGTGTAAATATCACTGTGCTACATATATTACCATACCCAGTAATATGCGTATAATGAAACTAAA
Organism: Plasmodium yoelii; assembly: GCF_900002385.2. Lineage (NCBI taxonomy): Eukaryota > Apicomplexa > Aconoidasida > Haemosporida > Plasmodiidae > Plasmodium > Plasmodium yoelii. The sequence goes on along the minus strand of NC_036182.2, from coordinate 1,651,387 downwards.
AATAGGTATATGAAAAATGTAAGAATATAAAATATTTTATATTTTTTCGGAATTGAAACTATCCTCAATTAATTGTATATATTTGTGTACCATGCAAAATTTGCTTTTTACACACAATTTTTCTAAACTCTTCGTTATATTTCTGTATTTATGTCTTTAATTCTGTACTCCAATATAATCACGTTTATGATAAATCATATTATTATAATGTTTTATGCATTTTCATTGTTTTTTTTTTTTTATCATATCCTTTTATGGGTTAAAATAAAATACGACATTCCCTTTTCTTCCAATATGACATGGTTCACTTTTATATTCCAACAAATTAAAAGAACAAACCAAAGTAAATTTTTTATTAACCTTTCCTAATGTCAAATGTAGTGTTATATTATCATCATATTCTTCAATATTTTTTAAAGTAAAACTAATAAAAGAATGTTCTGATAAACAGTTAACAATACTAGGTAATAATACTTCATTTACAACATCCAGTTTTGGTAATTTAATTAAAAACAACTCATTTGGTACAACTTTATATATACAATTAACTGATCTTGAATTTTTATAAAAAAACCCTCCAGACGGACTTATATTTAAATTTCCGTGAGAAAAATCACAAACATGAGTATCTGTATTTTGTATTACTGAATACTCTTCAATTATTTCTCTTTTTAAATCAATTTTGACTTCACCTTCTAATAATTCAGATATTTGTTTTGGTCTCATAGTACAATAAAATAATATGTCTGTTGCATTTTTATCTATAACTAAACGATATTCTTTAACAGCTTTATTATTATGTTGTATATCATTTATTGTATATTTTAAATTTTTTGAATAATTACTTATATCTGCATTATTTATAAAATTATTTTTTAAAGGACAATATATTTTAGAGTTATTAAAACAATATATATCATATTCTTTATTTGCTAATATTCGAATTTCGTCTCCAAAATTGGGTTTAAGGCTGCAAATTATTTTCGTTTTGCTTTGTGGTATTATATTTAATTTATCAGTAAAATCACATGTACACACATTATTTCCTACATTTTTTATACCACTCGAATGACTATCAGGTTTTAGGTTGTGTGCAATAATATTTTCTTTCAAACATGTTATATGTTCATTAAATATTCCAAAAAAAAGCGGAAAAAAATATAGAAACAATTTTTTCATTTTATTAACTCAAAATTTGCTTTGGTTTTTTTAGCAAAAATATAATAGGGGACACATTATTGTACCTGTAATTATTATTTTACTTTTCCCTATTTTTTTTTCATTTTATAGTTTTGAGCAAAATGTGATAGTAATTTAAAAAATTACAAAAAAAGTGTATTCATTTTTTTTGGCGAAGATTATTTATATATATATGGGAGGGGGGGCTTTTTTTTTTTTTTACACTATATTGTTTAATTATATATACAATTTGTTCATTGAATTTTTACAACATGCATTTTTTAATGAAGAAAATTTATTATATATTAATTTATCTCTGTGTGTAAATAGTTATTGTGCTTTTATATTTTTTCATTATATTTTTTTATTATATTTTTTCATTATATTTTTTCATTATATTTTTTCATTATATTTTTTCATTATATTTTTTCACTATATTTTTTCACTATATTTTATTTATTTGTTTTTTTTCTCTTTTCAAATTATACGCATGCGTATAAACAGCTTCAATAAGAACGAACAACAGGCAACTTATAAAAAAAAAATTATTTATTTGAATTGTATATATAAATATGTATATATATTTATATTAAAAAATAATAGTAAACACAATAAATGTATTCATATTAAAAATACCACCAAATTTTTAATTTTATGGCATATTTATCAATCATTTTATTTTTTGTGCTTTTTCACATTTTTTTTTTTTCACACATTAATTTGATATACTCCTCCTCCTTGTTGCAAATACCATTTTATGATAATAATAATTTTTTCCAATAAAATTAACAAAATTAACAAAATTAACAAAATTAAAATAAGCTAAAACATTTGTTTGTTCTACACTCTTTCTATATAATTTTCTTGATTAATAAAGTGAAAAACAGATCTAATATTTTATCGAAATATTATATATGTTTCAGCATTAGTGCAAACATTTGTGCAAACATTTTTTGTTTTTTTAGCGAAATTTTTTGAAAATTTTCAACAAATATAAAAAACTTAGTAAAAATGGAAAAAACAGATTATTGTGTTGTTATTAAATTTTATAATTTAGCTATATTTTAAACATACAAATATATAAACCCATTATTAAAGGTCAAATATTGTTAAATTTTTTTTTTTTTTAATTTGCAATATATATATATTATAACATTTAATTGCCAATTTTTGAATAAGAACATATTATAATTTGTCCTTTCTATGGAAACACGTCTACATGCATGTATATGTACATAAACCATACATACATGCCATTTATATACATTTTTCTCTTTTTATAATTTAAAAAAGTAAGCAACCTTTATAATAAAAATATTACAACTCTTGGATTGGTCATTGATTTTATTCATGTTTACACATCCTGGAGTATAATATTATGCAATTTATAACAATTATATAATATACCAATAAAATACAAATACTGTATAAAAACATTTTATAATTCTTAGTTATTTATTATTTTAATCATACTTGTTGCTTATGTTTATTTCAAAAAGATTGAATAAATTTTTACGTAATTTGTGGAAAACATGCAAAAGTATGGCATAAAATATAATTTTTAAAAAAATTGTGTATAACAAATATATATTTATACATTTATTTATAATATATTGATTGGGATAGAAACTCAAACCTATTTTTATTTATCAGACATAACAAATAAAATTAGAGAATATATATTTTTTGGTAATTATGAAAAGTAATGGTCTCACCTCGTTCTATATATCTCTAAAAGATACTATATATACAATTCGTTCGCATGTCATATATATTATATATTATAATATTATATATAATAGATAAATTATTGTATATAAATATGACAATTATTAAAAATAAAATAAGGACATAAATTTACTATACTATAAAATTTTATATTCGCATTTTCAATTTTAGTAATGCTAAAAATATAATAAAAATATATATAACATTGTTTTTTCTATAAAAGTTCCTTTTTCCATTTTTTTTAAATACTATAATTTGGTTACAATACCATATATATTATTGTTAATAAAAAAAAATAATTAGTGCATAATGCATGTAAAAATTTGATTCCACATAAAAAAAATTTATAATATATTATATATGATAATAATAATTTTTTTGGATAAATTTTTTTTTTTTTGGCATATATTATAAAGGTTATTTTTTTGTCCTATGCATAAAACTTATAATTTAATTATACATATATTTCTTATTAAATAATACCAGTAATTTTATTTTTTTTATATATATTTTAAGACAAAATATTCCTAATTTAAATTTTTTCAACAAAATTTTCACTATTAAAATTATATAATGATCAGAATATAATATTTTTCTTAGTTTTTTTATGACTGTAAATATATAGACTATTATATATATTATATAATATATACATACATTTTTTTACATACGTTTCAAACCAACATTTATTTATTATTGTTTTATATAGTTTCATTCAATTTTTTATATTGTTATTTAATATATACAAAAAAAAAAATATTTTTAAAAAATATACTATAAAAATTTACAATCAATAAAATGGTAAACAAAAAGGTAGTAACATTTTCTCTTTTTTTACTTTTAAAATTATCCATAATCAAATGTAATAATGGAGCAAATGAAAATAACATTTTAAAAAATATGAATATTGATAGCTCTGACGAAGCTATTTATATGGAGAACCTTCAAAAATTAAAAGAATTACTTGATGAAAATAAATTATCTGAAGCTACTAAATTATTTAATGAAATGAAAACAGTATTAGACAATCATGGACATAGCGAAAATGATAATAACCAAATAATAGATGAAAATAATTTTTTTCCTGGAATTAATGATCATATATTTGATAATTTAATAAATCCTAATGATATAAAAGAAATGATAAGATTTTATATGTATTTACAAAATGTATTAAATTCAAAAAATGAAACATCGGAAAAAAAAATGGTAAAAAAATTTTTAAGAAAAACAATGGAAAAAGTCAAAAATAATAGTGAAAATAAATCTATTGATGAAATTATTAATGATATTGAAGGTCATGATGAAATGTTAGAAAAGTTAGCTAGCTTAATGAAAATGAATAAAGATGAATTAAAAGATCCAGAAACTAAAAATAAATTAAATCAAATTTTAATAGGCATGATAAAATTTAGAGAATATACAAATGATAGTAGTGTTACAGAAGCTTTATTGAACGATATTCAAATTCATGAAGTACCATCAGAAGATGGATCTAAAAAACCCAAATTACAAGTCAATATTAGTAACAGTAAAGCACATTTAGATATTTTACATAAAGCAACAAAATTTATGGGAATGGAAATCGATCATGAAGAATTAAAAAATTTAACAGTTAATAATAAATGGTATGAAAACTTTTTGACTAATATTATTAACAGTTCAGATGAATTATGATGAACATGAACAAAAAAAAAATACCCATTTTTATGCTATCAATATAGACTAAATCCTGGGTATACATAAATATATATATATACACCGGTTTTATACTGACAATGTTTTCACATTACTTAGCGACGTTATCCATAATGATAACTTTATTTTCGCGTTGTTAAATGTGCTGCACCGACATATATAAAATAATACTTTTATTAAACATATAATAATGAATGCTTTGGTAAAACACATATATATTGTATATATGTACTGTGCATTATTTTATATATCCCCCTATCCACATGTATTATGTTTTTACAGCTTTATATTGATTTCTATGTAATATAGTTATATCTATATATTATTTGTATGATTAATAGATTTACACGTTTTAATAAATATATACTATACAGATTTATAATATATATTTTTTTAAGTACATGATTTAATGATAATATTGCTTTATTACATTTAACAGTATATATATATCATGTATATAGTTATACTGTATTTTACTTATTTTAGCATATACACTTATTTATGTATTCGGTTTTATATTGGTATTTATCAACTTTATTTACTTGGTTATGACATTTTTTCATAATAATTTTGTCAAATTACATAAGCATGTATTATATATATATTACATCATAATATGCATATTATTTTTATATATACCATACAAACTATTTTATTGTAATATATTTTGAAAATAGTCTTTAAATAAAGTTATAATATATTAATAGGAAAAAATAATATCGGTTTATAAGTATAAATCAATATTATGGTTTTTATTTTTTTGGAAATCCCCCTGGAAAAACTGAAAAATATTGAAAATGTTGAAAAATATTGAAAATGTTGAAAAATATTGAAAATGTCGAAAAATATTGAAAATGTCGAAAAATAGAATAAATAACTTTGGTCTTTAAGATTGTTCTATGTTTATACTTATTATAAATTTCAATAGAAAGGCAACTAATTATAACCCATAATTTATACGTAGACATTTATAAAATGAACAAAACTTTGTATATTAACAAAAGAAATATATTTTATTTTTTTAATTTAATACACCCATACCATATGTTGTCCATATAAATATTTTTGCACAATATCTGGATGTATACAAGGGTTCAATTGGGCTCGAATGTATTGTATTGTAGTATATTGAGTATATATCAAAAGGCAAAAATTGGAAACTAAGGAAACTCTTCCTTAATAATTCTTCCTTAATAACTCTTCCTTAATAGCTCTTCCTTAATAATATATGTAATTGTATTTCACCATTGTTTAATTGAACCCAAATATTAACTTTTGTTTCAATAATAAATGACATCAATGTTATGGTTTACATCAGTAGTATGGTTTATCACATATTAATTTCCATATATCGATATAAATAAATGCTCAATTATTTGTTTTTTTCTTTTCTTTAATTTTTTTGCAGTTTTTCATACACTATTTTAACTTTATTATTTTATAATTTATAGTTCAATACAATAGGCTCATAAAATAAACCGTTTTATTTTTTTTTTTTCATTTTCACCTATTTACAGGTACCCAATTAAATAACAGTACGTTATCAAAAGCTTATTTAGTTTGTATGTATTTTTCCTCATATGAAAATATTCATTTAACAAAATTTAAGAGCATTAAACCCAAAAAAAGGTTATACATATACATTAATTTTTATATTCCCCTTTGATAATAATATTTAAAAATGTTATATCGGTAAGGTTTTCTTCTTCATGATAATTTTAATTTGAATTGGCAAACAAGTAAAATAAAAAAAAAAAAAAAAAGGGGGGGGAGATAAAAGAAACTGAACAAAATAAAAATAAATTAATATCGGTATAGTATACACGTTTATAATCATGGATGATGACAGAATTAAAGACATTTATTCAATATTAAAAACCAAAAATAAAAAAGAATGGGGAGAATTAATGCAACAATTAACAAAAGATCAAAAACGAAAATTAGTATATTATATCAAAAAAAAAAATAAAAAATCACGTGAGTTAAAAAGACATATATATTTGAACTATATGTATACTCGTTCTGTAGAAAATACACTTGTGCTATTTATACAAATTCATATATGTATAAACATGCTTATTATGTATAAACATGCTTATTATGTATAAACATGCTTATTATGTATAAACATGCTTATTATGTATAAACATGCTTATTATGTATAAACACATTTATTATGTATAAACACATTTTCAATTCCCTATATAATTTATATGCTTTTTCTTTTTAGTGAATAAAATTAAGAATATTAAGATTGATAAAAACGTCGATAAAAACAAATGCAAGCCTAGCCGTTATTATGGACATGTCCTAATTGATTATTCCAATGTAAGTTTCCTATGAAATGCCCAAAACTATAAAGACAGTTGAAATAAAATTACAAAATAAATTAAGACTATTATTTTGTATTAGTCCTTTTTTTTTTAAAAAAAGAGGAAAAGTGATAATATTTAAAAATTTTAATTGCTTTAATTTATTTGCTATCTCGAAGTACCGTTTTAATGTTGATATTTGGTTACATATTGTTCAACTAAATTTAAATTAGCTAGCTCGGCTTTATTTATTATTTTTTTTTATTGCCGTTCAGGTAAAATATGATCTAAATTTAAAAAATTATATAGCTAGAATATTGCGAATTTATAAACTAGAAGATAATTTCAATTTTATAAAAGGGTTGCATTTATATATGAATATTTTATGTTATGTTATATTTAAAAAGTTTTCATATGAGTATAAAAATGATAATAAAAATAAGGATCTTTTAGTATTTCTAAAAAAAATATTCCCATTTGAATTTCAAAATTTTCAAGACGTATACAATAAGAGGTGGAGTAATGATTTTACCTCTCCTGAAAATATAATAAAACAACAGGATAATGTCGAAATTGTAAAAGAAGTATACAATGTTGATGATAACAAATTAGAGTCAGACGGTATAAATAAAAAAGTAAATAATACATTTAATATTTCCGATAAAGGAAAAGATGAAAATACACTAAATCATGAAAATAAATATGCCAATACAAGTAACATAAAAAATATTGCTAATAGCAGCAGTATTTGTTTGAATTTATATAACAATAACAATGTGCTGAATCATAAGGAAAAGAATGGAATGAATATCAGGTGTATGAGTAATAATATGGAAAATGTATTAATAAAAACAGAAAAGATAGATGATATTGATAATAATGTTAACCATCAAAGTGATGATGACAATTGTTATGATAGTACTGAACATAACATGTCTATTGGAGAAAATAATAAAGAATATAATTTGGAGGAATTAAAAAAATCCGTAAAAAAAGAATTCATATATGATGATTATATCTTTAAAAATAAAGATATCCAAAAAATTATAAAAAACTTATTTGATGAGAAAAGATTTGATTATCGTCTTCGTTTCAGAAGTATATTATCACAAACCTTAAATAATGAAGAATATAAAAAATATTGTGATTTAAGAGAAAAGCTATTTAAATATAAAAAAAAAAAATTTATGAAATGGATATCTCAGTTTACTAAAATTAATTTATTAGATTTATATGCAGTAAACTTTTTTATATTTTTATTTTTGGATCGATTATATTTAATTATCGAAACATATATTAGGTTAAATTATTGCGGAAAGGAATACCCTCATGAGTCTAGTGATAATTTTTTAGAAGATATAAATGAATTTCAAACATTTAACAATATATTAAATATATTTGGAGATGCAAATCCAACAGAACAGGAAAATACACTAAGAAATGGTTTTAATAATAATGCAAAAAACGAACAACACATTCAAAAATTTAAAGAAACTTACAATAATATAATTAAGGAAAAATTTTCAAATTTTTTTTACTCAATAGAATTAATATATAATGTAGATGTATATAATTTTAAAATAAAAAATAAAATAAAATTTGAACAATTAATAAATACTGATATATCTACATATATCAATGAAACAAATGTTTATGATATAATTAATTACGATAAAAATGTAAACTCAGATCCATGGAAAGCCTTAGCTAACTTCGCTTTGCTTCACAATAGGTAATGGAAAATTAACATAACGAATAGCATATTGGTTTTCAAAAGTTTGTTGTATCTATGCACCCATATATATATACATACACATATATTATTATTATTTTTTAATAGGAACCTAAAACTGGAGAAGTTTGACTGTTTTTCGCTCTTTTTAATCGTACGATTTAAATTTTATCTCGAAGAATTTAAAGAAAATGCCAATATCGATTATATTTATAAAACTGTAAAGGAAGAATTTGATAAGGTGCAAAATTATTTGGAGTCTCAAAATGGGCTAAATGATGTAAGTAAAGATATAGAAAATAAATTGAGTATAAATGAAACTAACGAAGAAAACCAAAATGATGAGAATGAACATGATGAAAATAGTCCTAACGATTTCGAGATCAATCACTTAGTGAATCTTTACCTTGATCTCCAAAAGGAGCTAAAAAAGGTACACTTTTTACTACTAAAAGAAAATATAAAAATTTGAAAAAAATATTAACTTTTGTTCAGTTTGTTATTATTACTTTTATTTTTTATACTACCTATTATATTATATACCTTTAGGTAAATGACTACATGAAATTTTATGGAAATTTAATATCCTTTGTAAATTTTATACAAGAATATGCCACTAAATCAGTCAAAAACATTGTAAAATCAGAAACAAATGAAGAGAAAAAAAAATACTTCGATTTATCTTTTTTTTTAAGCACATATGTTAAAGAGCAATTTAAAACAGAATAAAAAGATATATTCATTTTATTTCAGTTATATATATTGTGAATAGACACATATACTATCTCAATTTTGAGCCTGTGTGTAAATATTTTATTTACATATTTTTTTAGCATTATGACCTATCCCCGTTTTATATACTCAAAATCTTTACTTTATAAAACATCTTTGATAAATGTTTCCTTTTATTTATTCTGGATTATAATTCTAAACGAGAATTTTTCAGTCTACATAATCCCCTAATACTAATACAATCTTTTATAATATTTTTTTTGTTCTTTTATTTTATTTTATTTTTTTAAATTCATGAACTTAATATTATTTTTTTTCTCTACTCCTTTCATATATCCAGAGAGAAAAAATATTCGTATGCTTAGCAAATATTCGAATATAAAATATGAAATGTGTTTATATATATGTATTTATATTTTTTTTTTTTTTTTACCATCATACTGGTATAATATAATGTTATTGTTACAATTATGATTTGGTAAAATGTAACATGTGTGTTGTAAATTTTATTTAAAAAAAATTTTAAAAAGATTTAATTGTTTTTAAAAAATAATTGTATATATATAATGTAATATTATTATAACCAAAACAAATGAGTAATAACAAATTTAAATTTTATTTTTATCTTTTCACAAATTTTAAAATATCAATAATATATGAAAAAACAAAAATAATATGTATATATACATACTCTCAACTTGTTATCATCTCTCGAAATATTTTCGAATTATATAAATTTCTCCACTAAATTATGTTTAATTTTCGTGGATTTCTTCATTTTCTAAAAATAAATTATAAAAATTTATCTTATATTAATATAACTTATAATATATGTCATATTCCAGAACAAACAAATCTTAAATATGACAAAAAAAACTCGAATAAATTAACGTGTCTTACTACTAAGGGTGGAAAGATATTTTTCCCTATAATATATAATTTTCCTTTTTTTTATTCTTGATTTTTTTAACGTTGAAAAAAATTTATCCTCCTAAAAAAGTTTTACAAATTTGTCAAAAATCAAAATTTATCAAAATTCATCAAAATTTGCCAAAAATAGTATATGAACACATTTGTAGGCATATATAAAAGGACTTACCTGTATGTTCATATTAAGCGAAAAGGAAGACAAATTTTTTATCATTGTATCAACATTTTCCGTAGAGTGGAATTTGTTAAAATATGTAAATATGCATATAATTGTCTAAATAGGAAAAAAAAAAAAAAAATATATATATATATATATAAAATATTATGAATGCGTTTCTCCTTTTTATTTTATATAATTTATAAAGCTATTTTTTATTTACCTCGAATATGATTTTTTCATTAAATGTATAGATATCAAATGTGCGAATAAAAATATGGAAAGGTAAACACCTGAAAAGGATGAAGAAATATAAAAACAAATATCCATATAGTATTTTATATATATGACAATCTTCTTGTGAACAAGCTAAACAAATTCACATTAAATTTTTAAATAAAAAAAAATTACGTTAAAAACATTGTGTAAGCCCATTGAATAAATATATTGTCTATATTATAATGCTTGACGATTTCTTTATAAACGTCAATATTTTTTTTTGTCAAAATTTCCTTAATTGTAAATAAAAATATTTTTATTTCCTGTTTGTTAAAGCTGTACAAGTTGCGCATATTCTTATATTCCTGCGAAAAAAAAAACAAATATAATCAACCATAATAAAACTGGCGTAATAATAATGACGAACTTGATAGCGAAACGCCAAATTATAACGGGAATAAAAATTATATTTATTCACGATTTATTCATGATTTATTCATGATATTTTCACGATTTATTCATGATTTTTTCACGATTTTTTCATGATTTTTTCACGATTTATTCACGATTTATTCACGACTTCTTTTCGTTTCTCTATCATTTTGAGGCTATTTTCGAAGTAGGCCCTTACCATAAAATTTGCAAAATGGATAAAAGCTTTTTCCAGTTTGCAGTGTAACACAAATACTAAGGCAATATATGACATTCCCTGGATGTACCTACGGAATAAAATTCAAAAAACAATCAGAAATGCAAAAGTAGAAAAATGCAAAAGTAGAAAAATGCAAAAGTAGAAAAATGGAAAAGTACAGATATGATGTGTCTATTTCTCCCCTTCTATACTTACCCCAATTCAGGCTTGAATATAACATACATTTGTAAAAGTTTGTTTAAGTTTTTTTTTATATCATGGATATTTAAATCAAACAAAAAATTGTCTTTATCTATATTAGTACGATGATAATATTCTTGGTTTTTTTTTATTATATACATTGTTCGATCTAAATCAATTAATATTTGATAAAAAAATTTATGGATTGAATAACGTTGAAGTATATTAATATTTAAATGTTCAAAATTTTTCATTTCAATTTTGTCTTTTTTATTATTTTCTTTATCACATTTTTCATCCTTATTAATATTTGAGATACTATTTAATTCAGTATTCATTTTTATACTCTTCTCAGAACATGTTACTTTACCATTCTCTTTTATGTCAATACTAATTTCTTCATCATCTTCTATAAATATTTTTTCTGTTATCATTTTTTTATAAAGCTCACTTTCTTTTACTGTATTTATTAATTCATTTTCATCTACAAAACAATTTTCAGTTAATAATGAGGGTACAATATTTATACTACTTTTTTCCAAATTTATTAAATTTTTAAAATAACGAGAAAAAATATTATAATATTGTTTATTATTTATATATATATATATTTGTATAAAATTTGCATTTTTAATTAATACTTTAACAAAATAATCTGTTATATTTAATTTGTTATTTATATTTTCTTTCCAAAAATATTCTCTTATAACTTGAGGCATATAATTCATCATTATTAATTCAATCAATGTATATTTTTTTTTTTCATCATTTATTAAAGGTATTATTTTATTGTACCAATATTTTATAAGTGTTATTTCTTTAATTGTATTTATATCTTTATAATCACAATCTCTGTATTTTTCTATTTCCTTTGAATTTGATTTATCTTTAAAAAATGTGTAACTTTTTTTTTTATTCATTTTGTTATTTGAATTGTCAAAAGTACAACTCTCGTCATTGTCATAAAATTCAACATATTCATTTTCACGTAAAGCCAATTTCATATATTTATTATTTATATCACTATTTTCATCATTATCTATTTCGTCATTTTTTTTCATATCATCATTATAAATAAATTCACATTCTTGGAAACTATTAGAATTATTAATAGATTTAATCCATTTATAATCAAATTGTTTTGTCCATTTCGGAGTCCCTATATTTCTTTTATTTTTTTGTTTTTCGTTGTCTTTTTCTTGTATTGATAAATTAATTGTATTTATTGATTCGGTACTTTTTTGTTTTTTTTGTTTACTACTTTTATCACTAAAAAATGAAAAAGGCATATTCTGAAATCGTGTCATACTTCCTTTTCTTTGCTGATTATAATTATAATTTGATTCAGCTAATCCTTCATCTTTTTCAAAAATTTCATTATCTTCTTCATTATCAGCTTTTCCTTGTTCATCGTCTTTTTTTTTGCTAGTTTTGTTTTTTTTATTAAAAAAATTTAAAAAATAATTATTATTAACAAAACTTTTACTACTCATTTTCCTTTTTTCAATCATATTATTATTTTCAAATATATCACCTTCTTTGCTTTTTATTAATTCTTTTTGCATTTCTATTATTTTTTCTAAATTTTTTATTTCATTTTGCAAATTTTTGTTTACTTCTAATAATTCAATATATAGTTCGTGATATATAACATTATGATTGTATTCGTAAACGTTTTTGGGAGGGTTCAATGCTTTTATTTCTTTGCTAAAACTGTGTTCGTTTTTTCTTTTAGTTTCTAAATTTGGATTTTCGTTTTCTTCGCATCGTTTGCTATCATCACATCGTTTGCTATCTTCACATATTTGATCTTTATTTTCTTTGAACGTATTTCCTTCTACACTTTTATTAGATATATATTCTTCCATTTCAAATGTACACTTGTTTTCCATACTTCCATTTTTTTCCACATTTTCCATACTTCCATTTTTTTCCACATTTTCCATACTTCCATTTTTTTCCACATTTTCCGTACTTCCACTTTTTTCAATTTTTTCCACATTTTCCGCATTTCCATTTTCGCAACGCTTTATATTTCCACATACATTTTGTTTACTATTATCTAATTGGTCATTTACAAAATTGGTATGTTCTATATCACCATTGTGTAACTTTTCTAAAACCTTAAAATTATTATCAGAACTATTATCATTGATATCAATGTTGCACCAACTAATTGGTACGTTTTCTCCATCAACATTATGTTCTCTCTTTATACTATTTGTACAATTTTTATTTATTTGATTGTCTCTAAATTTTTCTGATTCGTTAATGTAAAAATTTGTATTTTTCTCTAAATTTGTTTGTAGAAAAGACGAATTTTCACTAGAATTCATATTTATACAATTATTATTCTCAAATATGTTATCTCTTAAATTTTTTAGCAATTTTTCAGAAAAGTTTGGATCTTTTCTGATTTTTTCATTATTTATATTTTTTTCATTTGAATAATTTTGATGCTGATCCATACATTATATTTTTATTTATTTTCTATATATCTTAATATTCAAATGTACCTTAAATATATTTAAATAGATATTTTGAGAATAAATTTTAAAAAAATATATATTTTATTATATAAACTCTGAGAAATATATAGTAGCACTTCTTTTTTCTTTTCTTTTTTCTTTTTTCTTTTTTCTTTTTATTTCCTTTTTCTTTTTCTTTTCTTTTTTTCCACATCACGAATTTAATCTAGTTCCGGATTTATATGTATCAAAAAAAAAAAAAAAAAAAATATCTAGGCCTATATCTAAGTTGCACATCCAAAATTTATTAAAAGTTGAGAAAATTGTAAAATCATCTACTAAATTTTTAAAGCTAAAATTTAAAAAAAAAAAAAAAAAAATACGTCGTAAAAAAATATATTACATATTTCTCTACAATTTAACAAATTGCTTTTATATTTCTTTAAATATCCATATGTATATTAATATTTTATTTTAAAATTTTCGTCCTTTTCTTTTTTTACAAACTCACCAATAAAAATAATTATTTATAAAAGTTTTGAAAAAAACATGCAAAAGGTTTGACATTATTTTTGGAAAATATACATATTTATAAACAATTCCAATATACTTATTATTTGATAAAATATACAAAATAAAAATACTTACACAAATACAAATAACATGCTAAATGAAAAAAGTGCAGACGTCTCTGAAAATTCCCGAGATTACTACTTTTATATTTTTTACAAAAACCAGCCAATTTTCAATACTTGCTTAAAAAACAATGATCAGGAAAAAAATAAAATTGATAATAAAAAGTTAGGACGTGAAAATAAAAATGAGACTGAAAAATTATTACTAGGCTCAATATATGCAATAAATTATTTATGCTTTAATATACAGCCAAATAAAAAATTAAAAAACTTATATAAGTTAATGGATAATGGCACTAAAAATATTAACGTAAATACAAAAACACATGAACAAAATATATTAAATACCCAAAATAATTTACATGTTGGAAATTTCGATTCTTTTAATACCCCTTTATACAAGTTGCATTATTTTGAGACACTCACAGGTTAACCACATGCATGTACATACCCCCATATATATGGATATCCGCATATATATACATACCTCCATATATATACATACCCCCATATATATACATACCCGCATATATTTACATATCCCCATATATTTACATACCCCCATATATATGATTGTGTTGTACTCATTTTGTTCCTTACTGTCATATTAAAATTCAAATTATATCTTTCTCACTTTCATATTCTGACCGACTTTTCTTTTTTTCCAATCGCAGCTTACAAGTTCGTTTTAATCACTCATAAAGATATGGCCAATTTATCAAACTTTTTAAAGGACATTTACAAAACAATATTTCTTGATTTCATCATTTTAAATCCTCTATATCAAGTAATTTAACCCCTATACATATGCACCTACTTTCATTTTTTTTTTTTTTTTTCATTTTTTTTTTTTCATTTTTTTTTTTTCACTTTTTTTTTTTCATTTTTTTTTTTCACTTTTTTTTTTCATTTTTCATTCAGGTCGGAGACGAAATACAAGACAAACTATTTGATGACAAAATAAAAGAACGAATACGATCATTATTTCTTGTATAATTTATTTTTACAAAATTTAATTAAATTACAATATTATCAAATTCATGGAAACTTATATCAATCCACAACTAGCCATATTATTTTTTTCAACGTGCCCCAATATATGTATATACATATATATATCTACACTCTTGTGTATATGCCGAGATGTAGTCCTGTTTAACATACCCAGATACTATAGCCAAGTGTCTTTGCTATAATCACATATTAACAACAACTACGATGGTAATTGATGCAGAATCTTTTTATGGGAAAAGAAAAAGCAAGAATAATGTTTCACTATATTTAAATGTTGAAAAATATGCTATATTAAAAAAAATTAAAAAATTTAATGATAACGATACATCCAATAGTATAAAAAAAAAAATATTTTACAAACAACATGATGCATTAAACTATTATAAAAAGGTTACAGAGAATGAGCAGGATGAGCAGAACGGACAGAACGAGCATGCCGGAATAGTATGCCAACTTCCTGATCATAGAAATCGCAATTTATCTATTTATAAAAAACAAAATATTATTGTATATACTGAAGAACTTGAAAATGCAAAAAGATGTTTTATAATAGACAATTTTTATGAGTTTCTAAAATTTTACAGCTTTTACACATTAACATTAAGCGAAATATATTATAAAGATACACATCCCCAAATCAGCAATTCCTATCCAAACAATTGTATTGAGGATGAAGAAGATAAAGATATGAATCTTTATGAATTAATAATAAGTAATGAAAAGAGGTGGCTTTATTTTGATATAGAATATGATAATATTGAGGAATATAAAAATAAAGATATTGTGTTGTTTATTTTTTTAATTGAATTATGCTTATTTATTTATAACTATTTTAATATAAAAATATGTTTAAACGACATTTTAATATTAGATAGTTCAACAAATAATAAAATTTCATTTCATATAATTGTAAAAAATATTCATGTTTTAAATTGGGATTATAATGAATATCTGATTAATTATGCTCGCTTTTTTTTAAATAAAATTAGTGGAAATTCAGATAGCTTTTATGAAGATTTTAAAAATGAACAATACAAAAAAAAAGATAAACAAACAAATGATGAAGAAACTAAAAATATATATCTTCTTTTTGACAACGAAAATTCAATGAAATATTTTGTAGACTTATTCATAAATTATATACATCAAACTATAGCAGAATGTGAACATATATACAGTATTAATTTGCTAACACTTTTTATAAATAAAAATAAAGAATATATTATCGATGATCAGGAAAAAATAAAATTATTAAATTTTGAAAAAAATAATTTAAATAAAACATCAAAATTTGATTCTAAAATTGAAGATATTAACTCTATTAATGATTTTAGTGAAATAAGTGATGTGATATTTGCTATACAACATGGTAAACCCTTAACGGAAAATAACTCAAAATTTGAAAATTCGAAAAAAAAAATTAAAGAAGAAAACAAATTAGATAATGAACATAATCAGGTAAAAAATGAATTAAACATGTATTTTTCACTATATTGTGATAGTATAGAAGATGTAATAAACTATTATATAAATGACCTAAGTAATAATATACCCAATAACCAGAAAAAAAAATACATTATTTTATTATATGCTCAAAAAAAAAATGAAAATATAGAAAATTGTAATAAGCAAAAAAATGATATATATAATGAGACAAATAATAATGAAAATTGGGATGTAAATAGCCAAAAGGAAAATATTATTAACAATTATGATGATTTAACTATGACACTTGAAATTGAAAAAAATAATTCTTTTTCAAATTTAAACAATCATGAAAACGAACTAAATTTTAATTATATAAATGAAACTACTAAAGGTGATAATGTTTTATTAAAATGTATAATTGATAATTCAGTATATAGTAAAAATCGTAATTTTCGGATGATATTTTCAAGCAAAAAAAATAAAAAAAATAAACTACTTTTAAGTCAATTTAATGTAAAACCTTACGAAAAAAAAGACATAAATAAATTGATTCTAAAATCATTAGTAACATATTATAAAAAAAATGATATATATAATCAAATAAGTGAAAAAAATATATTTAAATATGAACATACAGAAAAAGAATTTCAAGATAATATATATGGATTAAATGATACAGCAGAAAAAAATTTGCATTTATTAATAGACAAACACTTACACACTAATGACATTATTGGAGTTAAAATTAAAAATACGAATTTGACAAAACGAAAACAAATAAAGAATCTGAATGCTCATAAAATTATCAACTTAAATAGTTTAAAGGATAATAAACATGTTAATCATATTTTAAAAATTATATTTTTTTGGAATTTTAATTTGTATACAAATTTTAAAAAAAATAAAATTTACACAACTAAATTTAGGTCAGAAATAACCAAAGATTATTTTTATAAAATTGTTCATATATATAATAACATCAACTATGACTCATTTCAACTTGAACCCGAATATGCACAATCAACTACCCAGGCTCACACTGAAACGGGCGAAAAAACGGGCGAAAAAACGAGCGAAAAAAATGGTCACAATTTTATGGGTCACTATGAAACATACGAAATGAAAAATATTTATAGTCAAAATATAAATAAAATAAAAGAATGTGAAAAAAAGACAGGCAAAAATAATTTAAGCCAAAAAACAAATCAACAAAATATTAATATAAACAAATTTAGTGATTCATTTTTTTTAAAAAATGAAGAATTTTTTACATATTTACTAAATCAATATACAAATTTTTTAAATAAACAAAATAGTGATAATATATATTTATTAATCCAATACTTTATAAGTTCAATCTCATATAATGATGAAGAATATATACTAAATTTTAAAGATAATAAATATTGTAAAAATATTGATAGATCTCATAAATCTAATCATATTTATATAATTTATAATTATAATAAAAATATATTTGTTCAAAAATGTTATGATAGTGAATGTTCCCATTTTGTCTCAAATATATATTATTTTTAATATTGAAAAAACACACACAAAAAAAAAAAAAATTTTATTATTAACATTCAGTATAACGAAATATTTTACCCCTTCATTTCATAAAATACTTCCTAAAATATATTTATAAAATGAACATTTTTTTTTTTTTTTTTTTTTTTTTTTATATATTTTAGCTATTTTATCTATTTTAGCTATTTTAGCTATTTCGAAATAATATCATATGAATTTTTTAGAAATTCAGTTAGCTGTTTCTCATATTTTGCAGCTATATTTTTATTTTCAACATTAAATAATAATGTATAAAATTGTGTCATATTATATTTATAATTTAATATGTTATTTTTTTTTTCGTTTCTTAGTAGACTTTTATTTTTTAATAAATTTTTTGTATGATATTTTATTCTTTCTGAAATATTATCACTTATTCCAATATAAAAATATGGTTTTTTTTTTTCAACTTTTTTAAAATTTTCAAATATACAAAGAATATATACTATACTTTTGTTTTTAAAAAATATAGGAATATCTTCATCCATTCTAACATACATTATTTTTTTTCCTATCAAATTTTCAATTGTTTTAATAGCAACTTGTATTTCACTTTCATAATATTTTTCATATTCCCAAAACTCATCATTATTTATATTTATTAAATTATTATCTTTATATATAATCGGTTTTTCTTTATTCTTTTCAAACTCTTTTTCATCCAAATTATTTTCTTTTATCATATAACTATTATGGTTATTTTCATCAAATTCGAAATTATCATTTCCACTTGTATTGTCGTTTATATTGTCGTTTACATTTTCATGATTTATTATTTCGTTTATTTCATTAAAATTAAAAATGTCTGTAACATATTTACAATTTCCTGTCTTTTCATCATTTTTTATATCCATATTATATTTTCCATTATTATAACTTTCATAAAAATTGTCAAAAAATTTATTCAAATCAATTTTATTTTCTTTTTTATTCTTAAGATATTTTAAAAATTTATAATATAATGTATTACTAAGATTGTATATAAGTTTATATTTTTTTTCATACATTTTTAAAAGCTTTAAAACATTAGAATCTGTATTTGTATATTTGCAAGTTTCTAAAGCTTGACTGCTTTTACAAATTCCATCTTCCAATGTCAATACACATCCATTTGGTTGATCCCTAAGATAATTTACATTATCGTTAATCTTCTTAAATTCTATATTCTCGCTTTGATATATTTTATTTAGCAAATCATAATTATGAGATATAATAATGCCACAATACTTTTTCAAATATTCGGCTACGGCACTAATTATTACTGTATTTTATTTAAACCCGGAAAAATAAAAGAAAAATAAAAGAGAAATAAAAGAGAAAATAAATATACTATATATATGCATACACACACATGTGTAAGTGTAAAGGAACAAACTTATTCGTACCAAATTTAGATTATTTAATTTAGATGAATTGTTACCTGCATTGTCAAGGGGGGTCGTAGCTATACAAGGTTCATCAAAAAGAATAAAAATTTCTTCGTCTCTAGTATTTTTTTTGTTAATACTATAATTTTCTTTTATCTCTTCAATTATAGAATTTATATAATGGGTTTGTTCCCTAAACAAAGACATGTTTTCAATCTGTTCTTGATAATTAATATTTTTTAAACTATAAAATTCTCGGAATTTACCAACAATACTTCTTTTATCACATGGGGCATACATTCCTAAGAGAAAATTCCAAAAAATAGACATTCAAAAAGATATGTGAAATTCCAAAAAATAGATATCCAAAAAGATATGTGAAATTCCAAAAAATAGTGAACATTTTTGTGGGTATATAAAAAATACGTACCTAAGTTTGATAAAAATAAAATACACATAATAGTGAAGGATAGTGTAGTTTTCCCACTCATGTTTTCTCCTGTCAATAAAATAAATTTTTTTTTTTTCAACAAAACATTATATTTTGTAACATTGTCTTTATTTATATTATACGGTTTTAATTCAATTATATATGTTAAAGTATCGTTAGTATAATTTTTGTTATTATAAATTTTTGTTATTTCTTCTATCGTATTTTTATCAAGGTTTTCTAAAATTTTATTATTTTTATCAAGGTTTTCTAAAATTTTATTATTTTCATCATCTTTTAATTTTGAGTTGTTACTAAAAAAATTGCCATTATTTAATTCTTCAATTTTTTCTTCGCTTTGTGTAACTTTATGATTTTTTTCATTTTCTTTATAACTATTGTACATATTTTTTTGAATAAAATTTAATTTTTCTTCAATTGTTTGAAAATCTTTTATTTCATAATTTACATCTAAGTGCTTACATATTGGTAAGTTCCAACCACGGCTTATACTATTTATTGTGTGATTATAAAATGCCTATAAAAATATTGAAAATGAAATAAAATGTGTGACGAGAAAAATGAACGAGAATTTGCAAATTTAAGCTAGAATTAGAATTATATTTCTACCTGAACAATTTGCAGAAAATTTGATACAAAAGAAAGAATATGCACAGAAGAAGCCAAATTCATATTAATATTTCGAATTATCTCATTTATTTTTTTTTTTTTTCTATTTATAGAAGCAAAATATAGTTTTATTTTTTTTAAAACATCATCTGTCACAAAAATATTTTTCATTATGTCTCCTTTTTTGTTTAAAGGGTGAAAAAAATGCTGAGCTTCATCTTTGCCAGCCTTACCATCTTTGCCAGCCTTAGTATTATTTTTATTTCTTTCTAGCCCGGCTCTCCCGCGCTTAACCCCTATTATCCCATTTGGGTTGTCAATTTTCAAAAGTTTGTTGAGGACTTGTATTTTATAATCTTCATCTTTTTTATCCATTCCACCATAGTTGGCTAATATAGTTTGGAACAAAAGATTTCGATGTTTTTCTAAATCTTCATTTTGATCTATCAATAAATTTTCATTAATAATATTATTTGTTTCACTTTCATGATATAAAACAAAATCATTAAATGGGAAAAGTTTTGAATGATAAGAGAATTGAGAATTAGACAAACATAAATTTGTTGTTAATATTTTTTTAATATTTTCTAATAAATTGTAAAATTTTATTATATTTAATTTGAATGAATTTTGATGATTTAAAACATGAAATAATGATGATAAAAATGAATAATCATATGTATGCATACATTTATGTACTGCCAAAACATTACTTAATATTTTTTTTAAAATTATATAATCTGCTTTAAAATTTGACAAAAGGGTAATAATTATATTATTTTTAAATGGTCTAACATTTGATATTATTAATGTATCTACATTTTTTTGAATATATTCATTTATATATCTTATGTGTTTTGTCACACTAAAAGGGGGATAAAAAATAAATAAATTTTTAAAAAATTCTAGCGACTCTGCAATATTTATACTATTAGAATTTTTATTTTTTACATCAATAATATTATAAAATAAAAAATTATTTCGATTTTCATAACAATTATTTTGTTTATATAAACCCATATTATAACTAGTAAAAATATTTAATGGTGTACAGTATGAAGAAAAGGAATATTCGAAATTTTGTTTTAACTCTGTTTCGTCTTTTTCACCACTCCTACTCTCTTTGATTATGTTAAAAATGTTCTTATTTTTTATAACCCTAAACAACCCACCAATATTAATATTTTTTTTTAATTTATCCAAAATGAACATATGAAATTCAAAGCTATTATTAAAATTATTAAAAAGATAATAATTTTCAATCTTAAACAATTCTGTTATTTTTTTTGTAAACGTTGTATTATTATGTTGGTGTATATATGCTTTTAAAAAGTTTGTATTTTTTAAATACACATTTAAAACATCAAATGTTATATTATCATATATAGATATAGTTTTTAAGCTTAAGTTAATTTTACTTAATGATAATATATTTTTACCTTGAATATATATACAAACAATTTCTTTTATGTCTAAATCATAATAATTTGGAAATGAATTATTAGTATTATCTTCATTTATTTCATCTTTATTTTTATCATTTTCAAAACAATATTGTATGTTGTTTAAATATATTGGCATTTCAGGAGTAACAATCTGAGATAGATATCTTTTTTTAGCTTTAAAAGATTGTTCATTTATTTCTTCATATATACAAACATTTAAATTATTATTTGTTAATATACTTAATGCTTTATTTATACTACTTTTTATAAAACCACAAGACAATTTATTATTCATTTTTTTTATATTTAAAAATTCAATTAAAAATATAGAATCTAAACCATATGTTTCATAAAAATCACCAACTCGTGATAAAATAATACAATTATTATATTTTTTTTTTTCATCATTTAAAAATTTCAATAATCCTTTATTTTTATAATGATCAAAATATAATAAATTATCTCCTTTTAAATATTCTATACAATTAATAGCATTTATATTTTTTAATTTTTCTAATTTTTTTATCCAATATATTGGTATCATACATTTATTTTTATATAACCTTAACTCATAATCTGAAGGTGTAAATCCATTTCTCAAATTTGACGAACAAGATATATTAGTTTCATCATTTTCACATTTAGTATTTTCTAAATTAGACAATTTCTCACACAAACTATTTGAAATTATATTGTTTGTATCTTCCTTAGATATATATTTATCTTTATTTTCGAAAATATCATCATCTCTTAATTTATAAGATTCTTTTAAATCATTAATTTTGTATATTTCATCTTCTTTTGTATATATTAAACTATTAATAAATTTTTTATTCAAATATATTATTCCCTTCCTTTTTATATTCACAGATATCAACCTTCTTTTATTCGAATAAATAAACATTAATTTTTTTTTTAAGCTCATTGTATTTTTTAAAGACATTAAAAAAATTATAAATATGCATATACAACTTTTTACCACCCTATATTTCATTTATTCAAAAAAAAAAAAAAAAAAAAAAAACATATTTCATGATTATAGAAAATTTCAGAAAAATTATATGACTATCTATATGTAGGTTGTATGTTCATATTCATTTTTTTTTTTTTTTTTTTTTTTTCAGCTTTTCAACAATAAGATGGCAAATAGGTACACATATTTGTAGACAAAATAAATGAATCATTCTTTTCCCAAGTTTATTATTTGCATAAATCTATACTTCATATATGTTCAGAAATGATGTAAAAATTGTGTATATCATCCACATATATATATACAACATATAAAGGTGTATCCCCAATTTTACACCATAAAATATATAACTAATCATTTATACTTTAACATTTCTCTATCTTAAAAAAATATAAATTATTCTTTTTAAAATTATTTTACTCCAAAATTGTGTATGTATAAACATACATAATTCGCTTGAATATTTAACTCTTCTTTTGGCGATGAAATAAATTACAAAAAAAAAAAAAAATATCTAGCGAAAATGGTATAAATAAAAAAAAAATGACACAAAAAAAAAAAAAGCCAAATTTTAAATTTCCTAAACAATATAGCTATCCATTATATAACTCCACATTTATTCTAATATTAAAAAATACATAGTTATAAAACATATATTTAGCAATATTAATGCATGAATAATAAATTTTATTCAATCTACAATTAAGTTTGTTAACAGTTTTAAACAAATAGTAATAATACTATTAAACTTAACAATAGCTATATATTTGCACATTGTACATAAATATTATATATATAATGTGCATACCATTATTTAATTCTGCTCGTTGCCATTTCTACATCGTCCTATTGTAAAATCTTCACCGTCATCTTCATCTTAATTTTGCTTTTGTTATTTGTTTATTTATTTATTTTTATTTATTTTTTATTATTTATTTTTATTTTATTTTTTTTTTTTTTTAACCCAATGATCGGAATAACGATCATCACAGGATTCTTAGGGGCAGGGAAAACTACCCTCCTTAAAAATTTACTTAAAGATAGTTTAAAAAATAAATTAAAGATTGCAATAATACATAATGAGTTTACAGAAAATAATAATAACATTGATAAAATAGTTTTCAAGGATATAAATGATATATATAATTTTCCAAAATCATTCGAAAGCGAAAAAAAACCAACTGATGTAGATGATAAAATTGAAACTTTAGAAATTGTAAACAAAATTGAAAACAAAGATGGCTTTATATACGAATTAAATAACGGTTGTTTATGTTGTTCCAATAAAAGCAATTTTGTAAAATTAATAGAAATGATTTTAGAAAAAAAAACAGTATATGATTTTATTTTTGTCGAAGTCTCTGGAATTTATGATAATGTAGAAATAAATAACTTATTATGGATAGATAAATTAAATAAATCGAAAATATATTTGGATAGTATAATTCACATAATTGATTCTTACAATTTCATGAGATATACTAACAACAATATAACATATTATGACCATTTAAAGGGGAACTCCGCAAATGTAAATCATGGCGACCCAAATGAGGAACATACATATATTAGCAACAAATTAGAACCGATTAAAGAGGATGGTATAGAGAATTCTGATTGCAAACAACTAATTGTGTGTGATGTTATTATAATAAATAAAATAGACAAAATAAATGATAAAGAAAAAGAAGATATAAAAAAGTTTGTTGAAAATATAAATCCATTAAGTGTAATACACATGACAAGCTATTCAAATGTTCCAATTGAATTAATAACAAATTTAAAATGTTATGAACAAAATAATTTTAAAGGTGCTTTAGTAAACATTGATAATAATAACTCAAATATAAAACATAAAAATGGTGTATATCACTATAACAATTTTATAAATTTTTCAATTCAGTTTCAACATGATATATCTTATTTAATTTATTTAAGCAAAAATTTAAATGACTTAAAACAAAAGTTTATAAATACAAAAGATTCTGATATTTTAAAAAATATAATTTCTTTAAAAAAAAAAAATATTTTTTCCTACAAAAAAATTAATAATTTATTAGCATCACTTTTGTGGAATACGGAAATGAATATTTATAGAGGGAAAGGAATATTTATCGCATTTAATGATGATATATATACAAATAAAAATAAACTTAAATTAAATATTTATTATTATCAAAGTGTTGGAGAGTTATACGAAATAAATACTGTCATGACAGATATTCATCATTTTTTTCAGAATTATTTTGACAATTTACAAAAAAAAAATACTCACTCAAACTGTACTTCATCATTTGATGCTGCGCATGATAAAGAAAGGGGAGTAATAAATAAAGAAAGGGGAGTAATAAATAAAGAAAACGGTGTGATAAATAAAGAAAACGGTGTAAGTAGTAAAGAAAATGAAGTATGTGACGAATCCGGTGTATGCACTTCAGAACATTCGGTAGATGTCGAGGATTATCTGTCTTGCGATTCATCTGACACTAATGATTCTGAATATAACATATTTAACATTTTGAACGATTCCAACATTTTTGAGTCAAATTTTTTATTTATAGGTAAAGACATAAATATAGAAAATTTAAAAATCCAATTAAATGAATGTCTTATTAATAATTAAATTGATCACTCTATAGTCTATACAATTAAATATATGCCTATGGCATATTGAACATATCTACATTCTTTTCCACGATAAAATAAATCGATTTTTTTTTTTTCAAACCTATTCGTTAACCATATTTTTACATAAATGTGTTCATTACACATATA
This sequence comes from Plasmodium yoelii, assembly GCF_900002385.2. Classification (NCBI taxonomy): domain Eukaryota; phylum Apicomplexa; class Aconoidasida; order Haemosporida; family Plasmodiidae; genus Plasmodium; species Plasmodium yoelii. The sequence goes on along the minus strand of NC_036182.2, from coordinate 1,625,134 downwards.
TGTATATATATATATATATATATATATATGTATATTTTTTTTTTTTTTTCCATATACAAAAATATAATAAGTAAAATCTGCTTTAAAAAAAAAAAAACATGTTTCACTTTCTTAGCTAGAACATAGTAAATTATTTTTTCGATTCACAAGGTCGTTTATTGAATATGCACACAATAAATAGCTACATTTCAAAAAAAAAAAAAAAAAAAAAAAAAATATATAAACAATAAATATATGGTAAAATATGTATAAATAAATTGGGATAATGAGACAAGACTAAGAAAATAATATTAAAGAGTATATGTGCTTTGGCCAATGTCAATACAAGAAAAAAATGATAATTTTTTATTATCAAATTTTTTTTTGTATTATATTTTCTTAAAAATCAGTATTTAAAGAAAATACTTGTTCTTTTCTTTGAGCCATAACACCTGACTTTTGATAATCTGCAACTCTTTTTTCAAAGAAATTTGTTTTTCCTTGTAAAGATATTAAATCCATCCAATTGAAAGGGTTTTTAGAATGAAAAACTTTAGAACATCCTAAACATTCTAATAATCTATCAGCAACAAATTCAATATATTGAGACATGAGCCTTGAATTCATTCCAATTAAATCACAAGGTAAAGATTCACAAATAAATGATCTTTCTACTTCAACTGCTTCTTTAACTATATTTTGAACAACATTTTCTGGTAATTTATTTTCTAATAAACTATAAATTAAACAGTTAAAATCAGTATGTAAACCCTCATCCCTACTAATTAATTCATTACTAAATGTTAAACCATGTAATTTATTTTGTTTTTTAAACCAAAAAATTGCACAAAAACTTCCACTAAATAATATTCCTTCTACACATGCATTAGCTACAATTCTTTCTGCAAAAGAATTTGTATCATTTATCCATTTAGCAGCCCATAATGCTTTATTTTTGATAGCTGGTATATTTTCAATAGCATGAAATAAATTTAATCTTTCTTTTTCATCTTTAATATAATTATCAATTAATAAACTATATGTTTCAGAATGTATATTTTCAACAGCTATTTGAAAAGAATAAAATTTTTTTGCTTCAATAATTTCTACTTCTCTTAAAAATTTACTAGCCAAATTTTCTAATACAATTCCATCACTTGCTGCAAAAAATGCTAAAACATGTTTTATAAAATGTTTTTCATTGACATTTAATTTTTCAAAATCTTTCAAATCGCTCGATAAATCAATTTCTTCAGCTGTCCAAAATGAAGCTTCAGCTTTTTTGTAAAAATTCCAAACTTCAGGATACATAATAGGATGCAATGTAAATCTGTTTGATTCTTTATTTAATATTTTTTCATTGCTTTCTTTACTTTTTTGAAAATCACTAAATTCTTTTTCTTGCTTCGAAAATGAAGCACTCTTTGATATATTCACAACTTCTGCCATTTTATTTCCTCAAATTTTTTCACAATTTTTTCAGAATTTTCTCAAATTTTTCTCAGAATTTTCTCAGAATTTTCTTAGTATTTTCCTAATATTTTCTCACAATTTTTTTAGTATTTTCCTAATATTTTCTCAAAATTTCCTACTATTTTCTCAAAATAAAAGCGCACTGATTAATATAGGTACACAAAAAAGGGAGAGGAAATAATAACTGTATATATTATGACGTGTAAAATAATTTATACCTTATATGTGTATTATATATATTATTTTTATTTTTTATAAAATTCGGAAAAATAATGTAAATATATTAATTAGTGTTATAAATGAAGGAAACATAAAAATATTATAACTTTTTTTTTTTTTTTTTTTTTTTTTTTTTTTTTTCGAACACATTATATCCTGATAATATGCCACGATATAACCCATTTATTTTATATATCCAAAAATGCTAAAGGCACACCCGTACATTTAATAAATAAATAAATAAATAAATATATATATATATATATATATATATATATATTAATGTATATTATTATGTATATTATTAATATACATGTATAAAGTACTATATTGCATTCAATATTCAGTGCGTAATAAAATTAAGCAAGCATATTGTGTACTCAGCATTTCAATACTGGCACATTTCCTGGCCCTCTTTTTACGTGTGTGCCTTATTTATTTGTCACTGCTTACTGTTATTATCTTACTATTTACTATCTTACTATTTACTATCTTACTATTTATTCATATGTTTTTATCTGCTTTATTTTTGCATAGTAATATAAAGGACAGCATAAAAAATTGTCAGTATTTTCCCCTTAATTATTATTATTCTTTATATTTAAATAAATACACTAAAATAGTAACAAACCCGAATAATATACATATTAAATGTTAGTTTAATTTCCTTACACACATTTATACCTTTGTTAAAAATTAACTCATCCTCTATCTATATAATATATATAACATATACATGCTTGGACTATAACTAAATGGTCATTGGCCATTTATTTTGAGTACACATCTCCATGCATGCATACTACATACATACTACATACATACATACTACATACATACATACTACATACATACATACTACATAATACATAATAATAATATGGTACCCATTTTATTTCCCAAAAATAATATTCATTGCGTTTGTTTGTATAATACATAAAAATTAAGCGAAAGCTATTATGAAATAAACCAAACAATTTAAATACACTGTGAATTTCATATCCCCCTTTTTCCAATATATTGACTTTTTTTATTTTTTTTCTAAAATTCATGAGTAGCTACAAATAAAATAAATTTCTCGAATATATTTGAACTTATTCTACACAACTATTTTAAAAATGGATTTTTTTTTATTTTGTCTATAATTATAATAAAATAAATAAGAATTGATTGTTTTAATTTTCAAAATAATTAAATGTATTTTTATCTTATGAGAGTAACCAAAATAAAATTCTCAACACTATTTTTGAATTAGTCATTTTATATTCCTTACCCTTTTTTAATCATATAAATAACATAAAAACAATTCTATAATATTTATTTATCTCAATGAAATTCATATATTATATTTTCATATTAATTAGTACCTCTTTTTGCACACATAATAGTCTAGACCATATATTTATTTGTTTCCTTATACACAAAGACCTCAAAATTTACCAATTCTTTTTAACATTGATAATTGATTCTTTTTTAACACATTTACCAATTCTTTTTAACATTGATAATTAATTATTTTTTATGTTGACCTAACCGAAGATACAAATTTTTATTCCAAATTCCGCACACACATTATAAGTGATTATACAATTAAATAAAATTTTTTTAATTATTTTTTTTATAAGGTTTATAGCATAAATTAAACAATATAAGGGACAAAAAAAATTAATAAAGTGTATAAATAAAAAAAGTAAAATATAAAAACTATTTACATATAAAAATTATACAAAAAATTAGGCTTATAACAAATAAACTTTTTTTCAAATGTAAAGGGGAATGCTATGAGTAGCAAATAAAGAATATATAAAACCCGTCGAGGGGAAATCAAAATTGGATAATAAATAAATAAATAAATAAATAAGTATATAAATAAATAAGTAAATAAGTAAATAAGTAAATATATATGCATACACATACACATGCATACACATACACATGCATACACATACACATGCATATGCATACAGTATAACGGATGAGCGTTGTAAGAAACGAACAGTCGCAGTATGAATCTGTCCAATTAAATAAAATAAAAATGCTAGATATATAAATAAAAGTGTTTACGTCGAATAATACCACGTGTGTATACATGCATATCGATATTTATATCCTCTTTGGAGTATTAATTATACACACAGATTTCTCCAAGCATGGTCAATTAAATGTTTACAAAATGGCTGTCTACCTATAAATACATCTTAATACTTAAGTTTATCCAAGCACACATTCATACGTATGTTTAATTTTTTTTTTTTTTTTTTTTTTTTTTTCCTGATTATTAAATTGTTATATGTTTTCTGCACAAAGGACAATCATTGTTTTTCTTTAACCATGTAAATATGCAATCTTTGTGATAATAATGCATGTAATTACATGGCAATACACAAATATGATCATCATCTAAATAATCAACAAAACAAATTGCACACATATAATTTTCATTTTCAATATTAATGTAAAATGAATTATTTTTAATATAATCATTTATTTCACCATTTTCTTTATCATATATATTATTTTTTTTATTTTCATCTTCTATATTTTTTGATTTATATGAAATATTTTTTTTCTTATTTTTATCATATATATTAATAGAATAATAATTTAATCTATTCATATTATTTATTTTTCTATTACATACTTCTTTATCTATTTTTACATGATTATTATTTTTTTCAATTTTACTATTTTTATTTAAATTTTGATTATTATTTTCATTTTTATTGGATGATATATTTTGTTCAGAATTTTTCAAAGTACAATCTTCCTTATCTGTTAGTTTTTCATTCTCTTGTTTATTATTCTTATCATTTAATTCTGATATTGATATTTGATTTGCTCGTATATTTTCACAATAATTTTTGTAATCTATATATTTAATAATTTTTAATTTTTTTAACACACATTTTGGGGTTGGGCTTTTTCTTTTCATAAATAATATTGTAAAAATAACAATAAAAAATAAAATCCTCAATACAATATATAAAAATAATGGCATAAAATAATAAATAACTGATAATAATAAAGCAAAGAAAAATATTGGGCGTATAGGATTATTTTTATCATCAAACAAATATACATATAGACATAAAAAGAAATATAATAAAACAACCACATGCATTTTTGATTCAAAACTTTTTATGTATCTTGAAATCTCATAATCTGCTAAAAACATTAAAGATATATATAAATTTATACATGCATGTAAACATAGCAAACCTAATAATATACCACAAACATAAAACATTGCTTTTCCTTTTTCTGGTGATATAAATATTGTATACTCATTAATTAATGTTGCTAACAATAATAAAATCATTAATAACAATGCTAAATGAATAAAAATTGAGCATATGTGAAAGCTTCTATATGCTCTTCTTGATATATTTGGATCTTCATCTACAGTTAAACTACTCGAGCTATCGCTTCTACCATATATGCGCTCATTGGCCAAGTTTTGCTCATTAGCCAAGTTTTGCTCATTAGCCAAATTTTGTTCATTAGCCAAATTTTGTTCATTATTTATTATGTCATTATTTATTATGTCATTATTTATTATGTCATTATTCATTTCAACACATTCTACATTCTCAGGACATTTTGTTATATTTCCATTTTCGCCATTTTTAAATTCGTCCGTTAAAATAGTACTACAAATATTAGATTCATTATAATTTATATTATCATTTTCTTTTATCACTATTTTGATTGAATTGCCATTTCTATAATTGTTTGTTGTTATTTTAGAATCAGTTTTTATATTTTCTTCTGTTATTCCGATATGTTTTATATCGTCTTTTATTTCATTCCCACCATTTTCTATATTTTGATTAACATCTTTTATTTCATTCCCACCATTCTCTATATTTACATTAACATCTTTTATTTCATTCCCATCATTTTCTATATTTTGATTATTGGTCATTATACTATGTTATTTATTTAAAATACACACACAAAAAAAATACTAATAAAATTATTTAATCAAAAAAAAAAAAATTATAAAATTATGACATATTCATTTCGCTAATTATACATATAGAATGGTTATTTTGTTCATAGAATATACATTTCTAAACTTTGATTTATCACCAAAAATAATTCCTTAATGTAATTTTTTATATAATTTAATTATTATTTTCATTATTATAATTTTTATATCTTTGACGTCGTGCCGCTATTTTCTTATATTATTTAATGTGTATTATTATTATTATTATTATTATTATTATTTTTTCCTACAAAATTGTATATTTTTTTTCGAACAAAAATCGAAATTTATCCTCTAATATAAATAGATAGAAAATATATTAAGTTATTGTATATTTATTTATACTAAATTTTAACTTTTATTAAATTGTTTGTTTATAGTTTATTTCGGTATTTACATATTCCTTTTATTACTATGAATTTTTTAAAAAAACAAAATAATAATATATAAAGAAAATAAAATTATATATATATATATATATAATCATACGCTTTAAATTTGGGAATGAATTAAAAAAAATAAGCGACAGAATATATAATAACGTCGGTTGAAAGTAAAAATTAAGTTAAAAAAAATAATAATAATAATAGTAATAGTAATATAATAATAGTAATATAATAATAGTAATAGTAAAATATATATTTTTTAAATGTACTATTTTAAAAATATATTAAAAAAGAAAATCGAAAGCACTTTATCTTATCAATTGTGTGTATTATGCATAAAAAATCTGTGCAAATAAAAACTAAATAAATGTTGGTACATTGAAATAGATGAAATAAATTATTTACTTAAATATATTTAAAACTTTGAAATTTACAAATACATTTTATCAAATTTGAAAAAAAAAAATATATATTTGTAAGCATATAATACTAGCATATATAATAAAATAAACAATTAACATATTTATAATAGCTAACTGCTCAGCCATTTTTTTTTTATTTATATATTTTTTTTATTTATATATTTTTTTTATTTATATATTTTTATTTATATATTTTTTTTATTTATATACTTTTTTATTTATATACTTTTTTATTTATATACTTTTTTAATATGTATACCTTTTTAATGTTTGTGTATAAAGGGAAGATGGAAACAAGCAACTGGGATACTGTGCTAAAAATATGATAAGTTCAATAAAAACTATATATTAAAAAAAAAAAATAAATAAATAAAAAAGCTATAAAAATAAAACGTATCAGTCTATTTGTATCCTATATATATACATACATATGTGTATAGATAGATACATGTAGATGTATTCCATTTAAAACCAGTGTATACACATTACTAACTCTTTCAAACTTCTAATATAAAAAAAAAATTCGCATTTTATTTCCAAATTATACTATTAAAATAAGGCACAAACAAGGAATAAAATTTTGATACTGAAAATAAAATAAAATAAAATAAAAAAACTTAGAATTTCCTTTATATTTCCACATATTAACCCTTTCATTGTTTATCGAATTTAGTAAATACAATTTTATATTTTTCTTAAACAAATCGAAATATACATAGATATATTTTTGATATATCAAAGTTACAAATATTTAAAATGTTTGAAAATAAAATTATATAATATAAATAATAACACCAAAATGGAAAATAAATTAAAAGCACTTACAAACGTGTAAAAATGCAAACATACACATACACATAATGAGTATATAATTATCACAAATATATTTTTTATAATGTATATATTATTATGTGTATAAGACAGAAAAATTTGACTCTGTGTGAGCAAATAGCCATGGTTTTTTTTCTGACCAAGTCAGGTCAATAATCTTTGCCTCATTTTTTATTTCTTTAATTGGTACTAAAATGGGGTCCGTTATATAATCATTAAAAAATTTAGAGTAAAATAAATTTATAACACCATTTGATCCTAATGAATAAAATAAATTATATTCTTTATGAAATTCTGCTTTTTTTAAAGGACAATTTTGAGCATGAAACATTTTATAAGGACTACTAGCCAAATCTAAATCATAAATAAAAACATTTCCTTTTTCATCAGATACTAAAATATAACTTTCATTTGTATGTATATCTATGCTTGTTGCATTTTTAACTCCTCTTAGTTTCTTGAATATCTTCTCTTTCTTTGAAGAAGGTTTTAAATTATATATTCTGAGATTAAAAAGGAAAAAAAAATGTACATACATGTATATATCCAATATTTTTATGGATTCAAATGTAGAATCAAAATAGCTAAAACGATTGAATATATGAAACGTGCGGAAAAAAAAGCCAAAAAAAAACCAAAAAAAAGAGAGAGAAAGAGAGAGAACAACATAAGTAGAAGGGTCTGTCCAATCTATTTCATAATTCACAATTTCTCAAATGGAAATATGCAATATTTTATTCATTTTTTAAGTTTTCCAATTCTTACATTATACTATTTTCAAAGGCAGCGATAAAGTAGGGAGTACGTGGAAAAAACATAGTTTGAATTATGTCTCCTCTTTTTTGTTTGTATTTATTTATTAATTTTATTGTTCTCATTGATTTAATATGATGTAGATAGCAATGGTGATATTGTCCAAGCTTTCGTAAGCATGTCACTGACAAATAGTTACCTAAAAAAAAAAAAAAAAAAAAAAAAAAAAATATAAAATATAAAATATAAAATATAAAAAAAAAAAGTGTCATGGAATGATTTTCACACACCCAACTTATCAAACAAACTAAAAGGGATAATGAAAAAATTCATAAATAAAAAAATTCATAAAAAAAAAATAATACCATTTTTGTTCCAAGAAAAATTTTTGATTAACCCTTCATGTTTTATTGCTACACAATATTTCAATTTCTAAAAAAAAGAAAGGATTTATAAAAAGTAAAATGTTACAAATAGCCAAAATGTTACAAATTAAATCATGTATATAATTCCAAATTCATAACATTTGTTCAATATATAAAAAATAATCATAAATTTAATTAACCTTATTATTTGATGGAATCTTAATCCATTTGATATCCAAATCAGAAGAAGAAATATATTCATCAGTATTTTTAAAATTTTGATTAAAAGAATTAATTAATTCTTTAGTTTTGCAATATATCATATTTTTACTCAAATCGCTATTTTTTTTTTTTTTCAAATTATTATCACTTTCGTCATTTTCTCCATTTTCGCCATTTTCGTCGCTTTCATCATTTTCGCCATTTTCATCATCGCTTACATCTTCATCATCCCAATCATCTTCAAAAATTTGATTGTCATCATCTTGATCAGTTTCAAATTCAGCACCATCTTTCGATGATTCATTGTGTTCATCATTTTTGCTAGTATCATTAACAGAATCACTTTTTCTCTTTTTTATATCATAATAGATTTGTTCGACATCTATTGTGTTAGATTTGATTGGAGGTATATAACTTTCATATTGTAATAATATAATAACATTTCCCCATGATATTGCTAATAAAGAATATGTTTTATTTATTTTTATCATTAAGTTTTTATTATTTTGTTTATCATTTTTATTTGGTGACAATGCAGAATTAAAATAACTTTCCAAATCTATTACATCAATATTATATGATGTTAATATATCGAATATATATAACTTATTATTTTTTATTACATAAAAAATATGATCATTTTCATTTAAACAAATATAATTATGACCATTATCTTCATTTTTTATTTTATCATTTATATTATATTTTATAAATGGGTATTGTGGATATGGTTTTAAAGATTGAGTAGTTGGCAATTTAGGCAATAAATCTTCTTTTTTTATATCTAATACACTTTTAACAGATCTTGAACATAAATATATATCTAAACATCTTTGATATAAATCATAATATGTTTTTTTATAATATTCTATATTTGTTATTTTTTCCCAATTTTTAGGTATAAATGCATCTTTATTATTTTTTAGAATATTTTTTTCATCAGAATTAGTATATATTAATTCTGGTGGTGGATTGTAACTATATTTATGACCTGGTAATATATTTGGTAAATTTATTTCATTCATATTTGAATATTCATCATAAATTTTGTTATTCCACATATCATATAATGTCAATTCTTCTTGGTTACTATTTTGATTGTTTTTATATTTTTCAGGATGTTTTTCTTTATCTATTAAATATTTCATTAGTTTTAATATTTTCTTTTTCTCACCTTTTGATACTTTATTATTTTTATTTACATTAAAATTAGTAGGCAATTTATATTCTTCTCTATCATTTTCATATATATAACTTGATTCGTCTATATATTTGGCTACACTATTTTCTCTTATTTTTCTTATAATTTCTAAATCTGCATCTGTAAGTGTTACAACTCGATTGTTTTTCTTATCCTTAATTTTCCTCCATGCATCTACATCTTTTTTAGATTCTATGAAATCATCAATCATGTTTTCGTTTGTCTTCTCTATCTTCTTACCATCAATATCATAACCTACATATATATAAAAGGGGAAATGGCATATATATACATAGACAATAAAATTTTTAATCTATTCATATAGTAACTAATAATAAAATAAAGTTATAATAATGTATGCATTTTCTTTTTTTTAAATGTTATAAAATTATTTATCTTACCAATAATGTCAAGGTCGTCATAATACTTAAGATCAATATTGCCAATTGTATTTAAATTATATTCATCATCACTCTCGTCAATTTCTTCATTAATATAAATATTATGATTTTTTTTTTTTATCTTCCTTTCTTTTTTTCCCTTTTCTTCCTTTTTTCCCTTTTCTTTCTTTTCTTTCTTTTCTTCATTTTCTCCCATTTTCTTCTTTTTTTTAGTTTCCACTTTTTTCTTTTTTTTTTTTGCTGTATTTAACATGGTATGCTTATTTGTTTTTTCGGAGTCAAGCTTCGCACTCTTCTCAGCATTTCCATCATTTTCTTCAAAATTGGATTGCGTTTCTGTTTTTGTTTTTGTTTTTTCATTGTTCTTTTGGCTTTTCATTTTTTTGAAGGAAACCCTTTCATTCCAAATGTATAATAATATTTAAAATAATATTATTTGTTTATTTTTCAAATCGAAAAGTTGTAAAAAAAAACAAAAATGTACTTATCTCGTTAATTTATCTCGTTAATTTTGTTTCGCTAATTTATTTCGCTAATTTATTTCGCTAATTTGTTTCGCTAATTTGTTTCGCTAATTTATTTCGTTAAACATATAATTATCAATTTCTTCCTCACCCAAGTGACAGATGAATACAAAAATGAATATGCAATGGGATAGTAGCCATATATGTATATGTGCTTGTTTTTATTTTCTGTATAGAAAAAAAAAAAAACAAATATCAATATTTTTTAAAAATTAAAAAGTATAAATATAAACAAATCCTCTAATAAAACATACTATTAGTGATTGAGGAAAATTTTCTATTTTTTTTTTTATGATACTTGAATTTTCATAAAAATATTTATTTAAATTATATACAATCTTATGCACTATACTTGTTTAACCATTATGACATCGTCTATACATATATATATATGATGATATTATATATATAGTTGTATTAACCTTGTAATTATAATTATTTTTATTAATATATGTTACATTATTTTATTTTTTTTTTTTCCACGCAATTTTATTAGTATTTTTCATAAAATATATGACTTGAAATAAAAAAATGTATTAATTTTTTTTATATATTTCTCAAAATAACTATATGGAAAAAAAAAAAAAAAATTAATATATAATAATTATCAAGCAATGTCATATGCTTATTCCTTTAAAATGTTTTAACAAAATATATAATAAGCATATTACTCATTTGATAAATGAAAAATTTATTGAAAAAAAAGATAATCAAATTTCTTTATTAAAAAAATATTTATAAATAATAGTAAAATTAAAAGAGAATTATATAGAACAATAATACAAATGGGATGGAGGGGGAAAAGAAGTGTTAACTATTACAAGTACATAATTAAAAAAAAAAATATATATATGCATGTACAAGTCAGAATTTTTTTTAATAATTAAGTTATTTTTAATTCTCATTTCGCTAGCTTGATTAATTAGTGTATATACTAATATATATATACACAAAAGAAAACATAGTAAATCACGAAACAGAAAATAAAAAGAAATATCATAATGACGAAAAAATATAAAAATGATAGTCCTATAGATAAACACAAAGTGTTTGTCCGTAATATACGAGAAAATGATGTGAACAAATTGACAGAACGATTTGAAAAAGAATGTAAAAAATATTTTTTTTTTAAAAATAAAACAAATTCTACAAAAAGCGCTATTTGTATTTTTCACAATGAAGAGGATGCAACAAATTTCATAACAAAATATAATAATTCAAAAGATTTTTCTACAAAAATTATGTGTGAATTTGCAATAAAGAAAAAGCATGATGAAAAAAATTTAGTTTCTGTTCTTTATAATCGAAATAAAATAAACTATCCCAACTCTATAAAAATATATACAAATTGTGATATAGGTAATATAATAATTTTAAATTATTTGAAAAGCATTTATTTAATAAAAAAAAAAATATTATTGAATTGTGAAAATAATAAATCTATAGACAAAAAAAATCAAATAAATAAAAATCAAATAAATAAAAATAGTAACAATAGTAACAATAATAATAATGATGATGATGATGATGATGATGATGAAGAAATTGTAATTGTAGCTAGTTCAGAAAAAGACAAAAAATTTGAAGAAATTGTAATAAATATAGAGAAACAAAGTAATATAAATAAAAATAATATTTTTAAAAAAATAAATAATCTAAAATTTAAAGATAATAAAAATGATGAATCAACAAGCTATTTTGAATATGTTGTTGAATTTGCAAACTTTAATTTGGCTTCCACATTTTATCAATTTATTAATAAAAATGAATTTCAGAATTATTTAAAAAATAATGACCAAAATATTGAAAATGAAAATTTGTTTTTTTTTCATGAATTATGTCTTTTAAATACAGAACACAAAATGGTTATTTTAAAAAACCTAAATAGAAAATGTCACACAGAAAATATTCAAAAGCTTTTTAAGAATATCGAAAAAAATATCAAAATAAATATTCCTAAAAAGAATGATAAAAAACAAGGATATGCATTTGTTACTTTTTCAAATTATAAAAGTGTAGAAAAAGCATTACTTTTAACGAATACAATTTTATGTGGTAATAAAATAATTATAGAAAAATACAACAAGGAAATAAAGCTACTTAACGGAAAATCTCATCAAGATACTGAAAATAAATCAGTTGAGCCTTTTAGTTATTACAATAGTTATAATAATGAGAGTCAAGAAAATGATGAAGAAGATTCTGATAACAAATCGGACGAAACAGATAACAATATAGACAATGATAATAGTGATCAAAATGTTTCACTTTTGTCTAAAAAGAGAAAATTAACTGAGTATGACGAAAATCAAACTGGTAGTAAAATCACCAAAATTGGGGGGGACAAAATTGGGGGGGACAAAATTGGGGGGGACAATAAAAGAGACTACAAAAAAGATGTAGAGGAAGGAAAAACAATTTTTATCACAAATATACCAACCGAAACAACAAATGACGAAATTAAAGAATATATAGAAAAAAATATTAGCAAAGATTATATATATATAAAGACCTGTCGAAATGATTATAAAAAAATATATGTTTTTGTGAAATTGAAAAAAAAAATCGATGCTGATAATTTTTTAAAAAAAATTGGAGAATATAATAGTGAAGAAGATGAACAAATGAATGGAAATGAAAATGAAAATGAAAATGTTATTGATCAATTTTATAATAATGCTAATAAAAAAAAAAAAGAGAAACTCAAACAAATTTTATTGAATGAAAATCAAAATCTTAAACACACTGATATTTTATATTTTAAAAATAATTATCTTATGATTAAAAGAGCAGTACCAAACGATATAATAAAAGATAAAAAAAAATCTCCAGAAAAAAAAGAAAAAAAAGAAAAAAAAAAAAATACAATAAGCAATAATATACATTTAATAAATGACAATGATGTTAATAATGAAAATGTTCCTTCTAATATACTTTTAAGAAATAAAAAATTATTAGATAAAAAAACTGAACTCTTAAAAAATAAAAATTTTGTAATAAACCCATGTAGATTATATATTAGAAATTATCCCCTTGTAGTTGAACAAAATATTTTCCGTTCTCTTATAACAAAACATTTTACTCCTATATTTATGAAAAAATTTAAATTAAAAAAAAAAGAAGCTTTTAAAAAAGCTAATGAAGTAATTAAAAAAATGAAACTTATGAAAGATAATAATAGTAATAAGGAAATTGTCCAAGATACCAAAGTAGGTCCGATCATACATAATAATGACAATAATAATGATAATACTATGGATAAAGGAGCTAATAAAAATGTCATTTGCTTTCTTGATATTAATAAACATGAAAATACAAAACAAATTATTTCCCTTTTACAAAATAAAAATATTTTTGATGTAATAAATGAAAAAATTTACAAAAAAAAATTTCAAACAATTAAAAAAAGTAAAAATATATTATATGTTGATTATTGTATTGAAGATCTAAGAATGTTGCATATAAAAAAAATAAAAGAAGAAAAATTTCTAAAACATTTAAAAGAAAAAAATGAAAATAATTTGCCTACTAAAAAAAAAATTAAAAAAAATACAAATAAAACAAAAAAAATGAGTAGAGGAAAAAGACAACGTGAAAAAAGAAGATTATTAAAAGCTCAAAATGAAAACAAAAATATTATAAACATCATTAATCCAATGACTCTTGATCAAAAAGATAATCCCATAAAAACAGAAAAACAGAAAAAACGAGTCACATTCCTTGACCAAACAAATAATGAGGAAATAAATACAACCAAACCTTCTTCCCTCAAAAAAAAAGAAATAAATAATAAAGATAAAAAAATTAAAAGTAAAAAATTGAATGCCCAAGATTCTGGAAAAACAAAAAAAAAAGTTAAAACTGTCAAAAGTATTATCAAAAAAGGCACCGAAAACCCGAACAAGAATATTGTAAGTGAAAAAAAAAAAAAAATTAATAATAGAACAATTTGGTATTGCATATTCGTGACATTCCCGTCGATACATTCATCACATTTTTTCACACCCATCACATTTTTCTACCTAATTTTGCAGGAATCAATACAAAAGGATGTCTTAAAATTCCTCAAAAACACCAAATAAAGAAAAAAACTTATAAGAATAGTATACTTTAACTTAGGCTTATTTAATTTGCTAATTCACCAAATATATTTTTATTTTATTTTATTTCAGTTTATTTCATTTTATTTTATTTGTTTGAATATTTGCATATCCACGATTTATGGAAGCGTCAGTTTTTACCTCTTAACAAGTCGCTATATAATAACTGCTCTATATAATTATGGAATTTCATACTTATTTATTTTTTCAATTACATTTTTTTTTTATGTTGTATACTAATTTTCAACAATTCACCTTTTTTTATTTGTATAATTGACTTATTTAATTTGGATAAATAAAAAGTGTTTGTAATGGGGAATTTCCCCTTTTTTTAATATTTTCTTTCTTTTTTCTTTTTTCTTTTTACATTTATAATTCACATTTTAATAAAAATTTATCAACAGTTTATAAAATAAAAAAACATATTATAACTTTGGAGTTGTAATTATTAAAATGTTTTCATGTTTTATAAGTCAAAGTATTTTATTATCCAAACGAGAGCATGATAAAGGAAAATAAATTGATTGTTCTATTTTTTTTTAATACGATTACGAAAAAATAAATTATAAAATAAAAAAAAACAAATAATGAAATATTAATTTTTAAACCTCATTTATTAATTCTTTCATTTTTGCCATTTCTATATAACATGCTATATATATAGAGCTATATTATATGCATGTATATAAAAATGTATAAGCGAGATTGGAAATTTATATACCTAAAAGCGTATATCTGAAATCTACATTCTCTAATTTATTAAAATATGACTTCCAATTCGTATTGCCATTATTGTTATTATTGTTATTATTATCATTATTATTATCATTATTATTATCATTATTATCATTATTATTGTTATATGCCATTTATTTATTAAATACATTTTTATTAAACTCATCTCTTGTTATCATTTTTTCATTCTGGAAATATTTCTAGTATATTCAACAACATTTAAAACTGATGAAAAAAAATACCTTTTAAACATATACCATTTATTATAATATACTATAGTTATGTACGTTAATAATATTTAACATTTTCTTATGCACATTTTTTTATGTAAATATTTTAGCTAATTTTTTATATAGCTATTTTGTTAAGAAAAAAAAAAAATAAAAAATAAGTGCCAGTATATATATTACAAAATGGAGGATAATTACACAAACAACACTCTTAATGATGATGAAGTCCCTGCTAAATGTATGGAGAAAAGACTATTATATTTAGAAAATAATGATAATGCTATAATATTTAAATTTTAAGAAATGAATAAACTACAAATATGTTGATTTCTGATTGTCATATTTATATAATATATTATATATATAATTTAATGTTACCTGAACTGTTCATATAATTAGCGAAAAAAGTGTATACATTGCTATTTTTTTTTTTTTTTTTTTTTCTTAATATAGCTGTTGAAGGATGGATAATTATAATAACAAACATCCATGGTGAGGCAAGAGAAGATTATATAAAAGAAGTTTTTGAAGAATTTGGTCAAATCAGAAATTTACATTTAAATTTAGACAGAAGAACGGGATTTATAAAAGGATATGCATTTCTCGAATTTGAAAATTTTGTTGACGCAAAAAGAGCTATTGATGGTATGTCTAATAAATGTGACATAATATGTTCCACAAATTAGGAATAAAAATATAAGCAAAATAAGAAAAATAAATAAATTCATAAGTATTATTTCCATGACATATCGTTCATTCTACTATTTTATGTCACCAAATTTGGTCATTGAAATTTGATATAATGCAAATTTTAGGCCACCTTGAAACATAACAATATATAATATTGCACACAAATAAAATACCTAAATAATTATGAATAATAATTATTTCTTTCCGTGTATTACGCCTATATTAAGCACAATTCATAGGCTTATAATTTTGCAATTATTTTGGTATAATTATATATATATATGTTTTTTTTTTTTTTTTTTTTTTTTAGAAATGGATGGCTCGATGTTACTAAATCAAAAAATACATGTTGACTGGGCATTTATACAAGACAAAAAAAAAAATTGATAAGAATTGGTCGAAGTTTTACTTACATTTTATACTTTTCTATAAATACTTACACATACCTTCATTTGGAAATTAAGACAAATTAAAGAATATATTTTCATTGTCATGATTAAAAATATAAATGTTTACAACTTATATGACAATATTTTTATATGGATATATTTCATCTTAATAAAATATTTGCTTGTTTTCATTTTAATAAAAAAATTCTTTATTTTTTCGTTTATAATTTTTGACACTATTAAAAATTGTATTTTTTTTAAATAATCAAATAACATAATTTTTATTTTTCAAGTTTAAGTTATCTCAAATTGAGTATAGCGGTATTTCATTATAAAAATAAATAAAAATGGCTAGCTAGCCATAAAATAAATGCATATTGGTGTGTATATTACAACAAAAACAATATACGCTTTGTTTATACACAAATACTTATATATACATATGTATACATATGTATATATATATAATATATATATATAATATATATGCGAATTACTACATAGACAATGTCATGTTTGAAAAACTTGTGAAAACATATTTATGTGATACACATAAATACTAAAACAAAATAAACATTACACACAAAAAAAAAAAAAATTATGATACGGCTTTTTTTTTCAACAAAGAAGAAATTGCTATAGAAAAAGCTTCAAAGGAAGATAAAGGATGACGATAATCCAAAGTAAAATAATCCTTTGAATTTTTACCAAAAATAAGAAAAATTTCATCTTGATCATTATTTATAATTTCGAATTTTTCTTCTTTTTTTATTTTAAAATTATTTTTTATCACATCAAAAGAGAATTTGTTTATTATGCTTTTTTCTCCCTCTTCATTTTGTATACTATCATTGCTTCCATTATTTTTCCTACTACTACTACTAGTAGTATTATTATGATTTCCATTTTTGTTAGCTTTGAATGTAATACCTGAATTCCAGTTATATTCATCACTTATCTTGGGAAATGCGATATTATCATTGCTTTCTTTATCATTAATTGTTTCACTATATTCCATAAGTTGATTATTCCTTTCTGTACTCATATAATCTATTAAATCGTTAATAGTTGTATTTGAAAATAATGTTTTTTTAGAGTTATTAATTAAACATTTTTTTAAAATTAACTGTAAATTTTTAGCACTTGCCAATCTAACTCGACCATAAAAAGGCAATTCATAAATTTCTTTTTCTTCATTCCATGTTGGACATTTATTTTCATATATAAATTTTACACTTTTATCTTCTTTATATATATTACAAATAAAATGACGAGGTAATTCACTTATTATATTAGATTCAAATTTGATTGTTATAACATTTTTTCTTTCAAAATTTGGAAAAAAATTTGAATATTTTTTGTCTATTCCATTATCATATATATTAATTTTCATTCCAATAAAATTACATATTAACACTCCTAAAAATCCTGATATAACAGTATTTTTTTCTACATGTTTATATATATTTTTAATTTTTTTATCATATTTATATATGTATACTTTATTTTCTCCTCTCTTTTTAAACCCTATTAATATTTTTTTTTTATTATTTTTTAAAATATAACAACAAGAATAATAATCATTAAAATTTCTTATCCTTTTTACTACATTTATAACATATCCTTTTTCTATATTATTAAAAAAGTTAAATTTTTGTTTAGCATTTTTTATAAAATTCAAAAAAACATTTTTATTAATTAAATTTTTTTTGAAATATAAATTTCCATTATTTATATCAATTTCACTTAAATATTTTTTATTATTTTCTACATTGGGTATTAAATTTAATGCTTCGTAAAAAATTGTATTACATGATTCTATTACATTTTTTTTTTTTTTTTCATTTTGTTGTGTTATTTCTTTAACATTATTTTTAAATTCGATATATTTTTTTTTCAATATATTACTAGCTCCTTCAGTATATTCATTACCATCTTTATTTACACTTTTCATGATTTCCCAACTATTAGGTATATTACCATCTTCAAATATGCTTATAATTTTCCAAAAACAAAAATTGATTATTTCATCATTTTTAATTTTAAATCCACAATATGTTAACATTATTAGAAGATCATCTTGTATATCTCTTCTTAAAATATTTTTTTTAAAAATATCAAAAAATAATTTGAACTCAAATATATGTAGAGTATATAAATATTCAATATTAAAATAACCATCACATTCTTTTATAATAGACATAATAATATGTTTTATATATTCTATAACATTATATATTCCTTTATCATTTAAAATTTTTGACATTTCACATTCATTATGTATAATTAAATTTTCTTCTTGATTTATCGAACAATTATTATCTCGTATTTTATTGTTATCCTTTATTTTTATAATGGAATCATTACTATTTCCTTCATCAGATTCGTATTCTATTTCTTCAGATGTAGATATTTCTGGATCAAAAACAGAATCTATATCTTTAATAGATTCACTTTCATGACCTTTATCATAAATTTTACTGCTATCTTTATCAGAAAATGAGGAATATTCCTCCTTTTGATTATCAGAATAACAAGAAGATGTCGATTGACCTTTCTTTTTCCTTATTTTCTTAAATTTTTTTTTTTTTTTTTTTTCTATATTATTACTCAAATAACCAGAAATGATACTGTAAAAAAGTTCATAATATTTTTCATCACAAAAAGGGTTACTGCCATCACTTTGGCCCTTTTCAAAGCTGTTCCCTTTTTGGCCCTTTTCAAAGCTGTTCCCTTTTTGGCCCTTTTCAGCATTTTCCTTTTCGCTCATATCCTTGACACATTTTACAAAATACAAATAAGCTAAGCTAACCATTTCAATTAGTGTAATAATGCTTTTTATACTTGTTAAGTTTTTATCAGATCTTATATTAATTTCATAAATTTTGAATGCCCTTCCTTTTTTCTTAACTATTTCATTATATTTTTGTTCCATATCATGATTATGTTCCTCTTTTTTATTAAAAGACAAATTTGAATCATTTATATTATACATTATATTTTTACCTGAACTGTTAATATTATTTTTATTATAATATTTATTATTTTCCCAATCATTAATTGTATTACTATAATATCTACCATTAAATAAATATTGTTCTTCATTCTTATTATGATCTGGATAAAAAAAATTGTCATTGTTATTTTTGATATTGAAATTTGTAAAATCATGAAAAATATTTTCATAATTAATATTGTCGTATAAATATGGTTCATCAGTTTTTGAAAATCTGTCTACCTCAATTTTTTTAGCATGCCCCATTTCAGTTTGCTTCCTTTTTTTAGCATGCCCCATTTCAGTTTGCTTCCTTTTTTTAGCATGCCCCATTTCAGTTTGCTTCCTTTTTGGGCTTCCGAAACAATAGTCATAAATTTGTTTTTTGATTTTTTCGATAATTCCTATTCTATTATTTATATAATAATAATTATCATCATAGTAAGGTAATGTGTCTATAACATTTTTTAATATTGGTGATGATTTAAAAATTTTATTTTTAACTTTTATTATAATTGATATAGTATATACTTCCATTTCGACACAATTAGTTTCTTTATTTTTTTCTTCATCACCTTTAAAATTTATGTTAAATATATATTTTTTTTCGATCTTATGATTTTCATTTTTAACATTTTTATGTACATAATTATAATTTTGTTTTTCGTCTTTGTTTATTTTCAAAATTTGATTCCAAACAATATCATCAATGTCAAATTTATTTGATATTTTATTTTCAAATTTTTCAATATTTTCATATAAATATTTATAACCATTAACATAATTATCTAATATACATTCTTTTTTTATATATTCATTTATAATTAGTACAATATCTTCACATTTAAAACAATTACAATCTTCTTCAAATTGACAATTATTTTTAGATATAACACCCCCTTTAATTACATCATCACAACATTCTAATATATCCTCATTAGAATAAAAATTTTTTTTTATTATATTTTCTAAACGTTTTTGTCTTTCATAATAATCATTTTCTTTATATTCCATTTTTTTTTTTAATATTTTACAAAAAAAATATAAATTTTATTAAATAGTTTTGTGATTTCTTCATCATTTCTAGTTATATAAAGTTGGGACTATAAATAAGTCTATTATAAATCCAGAGATGTTGTAATGTAATAAAATTATTAAATAAAAAAAAAATATCATTTGACTCTAATATAAAAAATATATAGAATATATAGAATATATAATTTTAAAAATACAAAATTTGTGTAGTATAATGTATATAAAAAGTGAACAAAAAAAAAAAAAAAAATATACAATTTTCAAAAAAATTATATACATTTTCCCACTAAGCTTAGTATATATATATATACATACACTTTGTGACTACTAGTGATAACACATTAAATTTATTATTATAAGGAATCAATAAATATAAAATATATGCATTTTTCAGGTAAAAGTATATACTACATGTATATATTATATATATATATTTTTTATTTCCCAAAACATGACCATAAATTTATTTTGCTTAGTACTAAAAAAAATATGTATATATATATATATATATATTATTAGTTAACTTTTTTGATGAATTAATTTGCAGTCACCAATCTACCAAACTATATATGCATTTCAAATAATCGTCGTGTATATATATAAATAAAAAAAGTAGAATAACTTGTATTTTTTTTTTTTTTTTTTTTTTTTCCAAAACTTGATTTTTTTATAGTTAAATTTAGCAAAAAAAACATATTCTTTTTTTATTTTTAGCCGAATAGCATATTTGAACATTTTTTTTCATTTCCATTTTTTTTTTAATTATATGTACTATTTGCAAACTATAAACACTTTTCACAAATATTTTATATCCTGTTTTTCCACTATCCCCTAAAAGGGAACAAAACGAATAAAAAAAAAAACCCAAAAATATATATCACAGGAGCTGGAAATCGAGCACCAATACATATACATATACATACATACATATACATACATATACATATACATACATATATATATGTATATATAACGAAGAATTATGTATAGGATCACTTGTGGATATATTTTTAAAACTTCCTCGATCTCTTAAAATTATATATCAAAGTAATGACGAAAAAAAAAAACAATGAGTTTGGAAAATCAAAATAAAAAGGATGATGGCCAAAATGAAGAACCTGAAAATAATCAAAATTCGAAGAGAAAAAATGAGGGTTTTTTATTTAGAGGGTTAAAACGGTTTAAGCAAAAATTACAAGGTACAGAAGAAAATGAGAATAAATCGCAAAGTGAAAATGAAAATAAATCGCAAAGTGAAAATGAAAATAAATCGCAAAGTGAAAGCGAGAATAAATTGCAAAGTCAAAACGAGAGTGAGGCAAAGATTCCAGATTCAGAGAAATCGGCAAGTGATGACGAAATTGAACAAGATCTAATAATTACAAACAAATTTAAAACTAATAAAAGAAGCAAAAAAATTATAGATGAAAATGATGATGAGGAAATGTTAAGCGATAAAAATGAATCCAAAGATATAAATTCTGAAAATACCAAATCGGAAGCAAATAAAAATGATAACCATATTAATGAACACCAAAATCAACAAAAAAAAAATAAAATGAACAAATCTAATAAAAGGAAAATAGAAGATGACGAAGAAGAAGATGATGATGATGATGATGATGATGAAGATGAAGAAGATGATGATGATGAAGAGGATGAAGAGGATGAAGAAGAAGAAGAAGAGGAAGAAGAGGAAGATGATGATGGAGAAGACGAAATGAAAGGGTTTATTGTTGATAGTGATGAAGAAGATGAAGATGAAGAAGAAGAAGGAAAAAAAAAGAGACGAAAAAAAAAAAAAAAAAAAAAATATGATTATTTTGAAAATAAAAGTTTAGATGAAGAAGACCTAGAATTGATTGCAGAAAATACAGGAATTAAAGTTCCAAGAAATGAAAAAGATACAAAACATAGAAGATTAAAAAAAATAAAAGATGTTGAATCAAATGACGATTATGATGATAATGATAGTAGTAGTAATTACAATGAACGGAATGATAAAACATTCTATAATGATCCATTTTATAAAAAAAATAAAAATAACATAAATGAAAATAAAATAGATCAATTAAAACATAAAAGCTATTTTATTGATGATAGTGAAAATAATTTAAAAAAACACAAAAATGATTTATTCAATTATGATGATAATATGTTTGATAATGAAGAAAATCAAGAATCAGATAATATAGGTGAAGAAATAATAGATGGATATCAAAATAATTCTGAACATATTGGAAAACCAGATTCTTATATACATGAAATGATTAGACAAACATTTGGAGATGTAAATACGGTTCTAGATATAATTAACGTTTCCCCAGTTAAAAAAAAAAAAAAATATGAATATGAAGAAGAAGATGAAGAAGAAGAGGAGGAAGATGATGAGGAAGAAGGAAGCGATTTATTTTCAAAAAATCAAGCATCTGATGAAGATATCGATATAAAATTTAAGAAAAAAAAAAAAAAAAAAAAAAAAAAAAATAGTTTTCTTGATGATATAAATGAAAATTTAAACAAAGTGGGAATGGATGATGATTCAGATTATGATGTAAAAGAAGACGAACTTGAAAATCAAGAAATTGAAGATGGAATTTTAGAAAAAATTAGTGATGATCAAACAGATGAAATACAAAGTCAAAGCACCATTAGTGAAACAACCACTATTGAAGATAGTTATATTAACGATTTAAGCAGCGAAGAAAATGAAAGTGATAAACTTTATGAAAAAGAATACGATAATATTTGTGGAGAACAAGATGATGAAGATAATATAAATATCCATGAAAAAAAAGAAAAAAATAAAAATAAAAAATTATCTATATTAAATGAAAGTAGTACTATTGTAAATACAAAAGAAAATAATAATCTATTTGATGAAGATATTATAGATCAAGAAAAAAATTATAAAAAAAAAAAAGAAAAAAAAAGTGATAAAAAAAAAAAAGGAAAAAGAAAAAATCTTGATCTTGCATCTGATAAATGGAAAAAAATTGTAGAACCAGATGAAGCACTTAAAGAATTATTAACAAAAAAAGACAACTTAATTAGATATTCAGATATTCCAGAAAGATATTATTTTAATTATGAAAATCGAAAAAAAAAATTAACAAAAAAAATATTGTTAATTGAATCAAAATGGATCATAAATAAATTAAAAGAAAAATATCCACATTATTTTACTCTAAAAAATTTTGAAAAAATAATAGAAGAAACATATGATAATGTTTATGATCATATAAAACCTAGTGATTTTTTATCTGATAATTTTTTAATAAAAAAATGTATATTAACATTAAAACTGTTAATAGAACATAAATATGAAATTCCTTTTATATATTTTCATAAATCATTTTTAATATTTCCACCATTTAATTTAAATATTTTATGGGATATATTTGAATTAGATAAAATTTGGTATAAAATTTATGTCAAAATTCATAAATTAAAAAAAAACTTAAATTTATTATCTCTCCAAAATTGTACAATTCATCCTAGCATTTTCACACTATTAGAAAAGTATAATGAAATATATTATGAGGATATTAACATATATTATTATTATTTAAAAAATAAAATTACAGATTTGTATACACCCACACACCCACAAGCTGGTAACGATAACGAAAATGGCAATGCCAATGGTAACGATAACAATATCAATCTTGAGCCTGATGAAAATAACATCTTGTGCATACAAAATGGAGAAACGCAAGATGTTGGTAATAGTTATGATGATAGTAAAGAATATTTAAAAGATGATTTGTTTGGTGAAGATTTGATAGAAGAGACTGAAAAAATAAATGAGAAAAATGAGAAAAAAAATGAGAAAAATGAGAAAAAAAATGAGAAAAAAAACGATCAAGCTAATGCAGAACAAATTGATTATGCTGAAAAAAATATATCTGGATTACAATTTTTAAAGTTTGTAAAAAAAAATAAATTTAATATATGGGATAAATATCTTTTAACAGTAGATGAATTTTATGAAAATATTTCATATATTTTTGATATAATAAAAAATGAAAAAATATGTACATTAAATGATGATAATGAATATGGTAATACATTTTCATATGACAATCATGGAAGAAGACATGATAAAAAACGTCATGATTATAAATATAAATTAGAAAAAGATAGTCATAATATTTTACAAAATTTTAAATATGATTGTTCTAAAATAAAAAATATAGTAACAAATATACCTGAAATATATGGAAATAATTTAAACATCGAATTTCAAGCTGATGAATGGTGCAAATCACTTTTTCCAAAAGATGTAGCTAATAAAGATATTTTTAAAACACTTATTTGTTATTATTCTAAAATTTTGGCATCTCATCCTTGTATAAAATATATTTTCAGATTCTATTTTCTGAAATATGCATCTATAACAACAATAACAACAACAGAAGGAGAAGCACATATAGATACTAGTAACCCTGATTATTTATCTTTTAGATTATTTAGATTCCCTGTACATCTATTACTTAATCATATTAATGAAAAACAATTTCTAAACAATTCACAATCCAATATAAACGATATAGGAAAAAAACACACAACTCGGGAATCAAATTGGGATGTAAAAGATAAAATAAATTTAGAAGAAAAAAATAACACAATAAATGATATATCAAATAAAAATATAGATAATAATAATAACAACCCTTTATATAATCATGATCCATGCTATATACATAATTATAATGTAGACCATTTTAATACAAAACTTGATGAAAGTGAAATAGGAATAAAATTAAAAAAAAATGAATTAGAAAAATATTATAACTTACACAAATATAAACATATTTATTTAGACATTTTAAAAAATAAAGAAAATAAACTTCTTAATTTAATTATTCATCCAATTTTACCAAATGAAGATATTCCATGGAAAAATGAAAAATTTAAAGAAAGAGAACAATTAAAAAAAAAAAAAAAAAAAAAAATATATATATTTCAAAATAGTAATAATCCTTCAAAATATAAAAGAGAATTAGATGTAAAAGCTTATTTTGATATGGAAAGAAGTCAATTAATCAAATCAGAAAATTTAGACAATGAATGGATTAATAATATATTAAAACAATTATCT
Organism: Plasmodium yoelii; assembly: GCF_900002385.2. Lineage (NCBI taxonomy): Eukaryota > Apicomplexa > Aconoidasida > Haemosporida > Plasmodiidae > Plasmodium > Plasmodium yoelii. The sequence continues at coordinate 1,599,089 of NC_036182.2, read as the reverse complement.
TATGCTTATTGTTATAATGATATGGAGAATAATAATGTTTTTGTTTATATTCAAAAAAAAATTTTAAATAATTTTTTATGTATAGAATTATTACCATTATTTAAAAAAAATTTAGAAAATTTATTATTAGCTAGTGCTCAAAATTGGCTTATGGCATATATACATCAATCTTTTTATTTGACTTTAAATGTTCAACCAATTAACATTTTTAAAAAAAAAAAAAAAAAAAAAGAAAAAGAAAAAAATAACAAAAAAAAAAATAATAAAGAAATTACAAATTATTCTTCTGAATATAGTTTAGATCGATATTCATCGAATTACAAAAAAAGTGACGATTCCTACAAAAGTTTTAGTGATGAAAGTGTTTCAAAAATAAAAAAGAATAGCAAAAAGGATAGCAAAATAGATAGCAAAAAAAATAGCAAAAAAAATGGCAAAAAAAAATATTATTCAGATGATTCATATAGTAGTAGTAGTAATGATAATACAAATAAAAAAAAAGGGAAAATCAAAAATAAGGAAGATGAAAATAGTAAAAAAAATGCCATAAAAGACACAAAAGATAAGCCCGATTTGTTTGATTCAAGCTACTCCTCTGATCATAATTCATATAAAGATGATAAAAAAATTCAAAAAAAAAAAAAAGATACAATTCAAAAAAAAGAACATGATGATATAGAAAACAAACACTATTTAACTTATGATAACTATTCAGATAAATCTGAAAAAAGTTATATATCTAATAAAAATGATGAAAAAAAAAAAAAAAAAGCAATTATAAATAATATAAAAAAAAATCATAATGTATACGAAGTAATGTCAATAATATGTGAATCAATTAATTTTGGAATCAGATTACATATCGTAGCATGTGATATATATGGAGATATAATCGAATACATCTATTTAGATAATATATATATAGATATTATAAAAAAAGAAAAAACTATTATAGAACAAGAGCAAATAGCAAATGATGTTAATATTCTTTTATCCTTTTTGAACAAAATTAAACCAGACATTATATGTGTTGGAATTAGAGATATACCATCTTATATGGTATTTTCTTACATTCAAAATATGCTACATAATGGCAAAAGCGGCAGAAGTGATGACAGAAGTGGCAGAAGTGATGATCGAGCTAACTTTTCCTCGAAAGATCAACACTCAAATGGTTCAATTTCTCATAACATCACTTCAATTATAATTGCTGAAAATTTGTATATACCATTTATTGTTACAAATAACTTAAAATATAGTACTGATTTAACAACGAAATATTCTAGAGAAGCTCTTCTTGGTTTGTCCTTATGTAGATACGTTCAGAACCCATTAGATGCAGTTCTATCTTTGTTTGAAGATGAAAATAAAAACATGTTTAACATCTGTCTTCACGATTTACAAAAATATATATGTGGATATAAATTAGAACACGTTTTTTATCGAATCATTTTAGATATTGTAAATAAAACAGGATGTGATATAAATTTTGTGAAAAAAAAAAAACAACATTTTGGAAATGCTTTAAGTTATATATCAGGTTTAGGGTTACGAAAAAAAGAAGAATTAATGAAATTATTACATAATAAAAATTTAAATACTAGAGAAGATTTATTAACATTGTCATCAAACAAAAATCTAATTGGAAATTGTGTATATATAAATTGTGCATCTTTTATTAGAATAATTGCAACTGGTAATGAATATATAGAAGCTTTAGATAACACTCGTATACATCCACTAAACTATCATGATGTTATTCTAGATTTATTTATGAATAGTGTCGAAAATAAAAAAAATAATTTTTTTAAAAATAAAAATATATATGATATTGTCAATTATATTATAGACAAAAAAAAAATCATAAATAACATCGAAATTAAGGAGTTCTCAAAAAAGCATTACTTGGATCGCCGAAGCAAAAGAAAGAGTAGCAACAACGATGGCGACGATGGAAACGATGGCAATAATGGTGGTGGCAATAATGGTGGTGGCAATAATGGTGGTAGCAATAATGATGGTGGCAATAATGGTGGTGGCAGTGACATACTTATTTATCCTTATTTGAAGTTTGTGAAAAACGAACTGCTACAGCCATACAAAGACTATCGATGCCAATATGAAAACAAAACGGAAGAAGAATTGTTCTATCTTATAATTAACGAAAAAAAAGAAAATTTAACAGTCGGTTCTGAAGCTGTGTGCAAAATGAATTATATAAATAAAAAAAATGGAATAATAAAAATTACAATATTACCATATAATATAAAAGGGTATATTAGTGATTCAAGAGAATTTTTAAAACAATTAAAAAATTATTATATAGACAAAATGAATTATATAAATTCAAATGCAGAAAATTTGAATGATAAAAATTATAATAATAAATATAATCGTGTTAAATTAAAAGATGATGAATATATTAATGAATCAATTATTGGCGAAATAATAAAAGGAAGAATAGCTTCTGTTAAATATAATTTAAATAACACATTTGAAACAAATTTTCAAATTGTAGTAACAGATGAAAATAAAAAAAAAATAAAAAAACAACAATTTTTAGGAAATCTAGTAGATGTAATACATTCTGATATATTATCACCATTAACTGAATTTGATCTAGATTATAATAATAATAATAATTTTATTGAAAACCATTTTAAAAAATTAAATGATAATGAAGGTATAGATGCTTTTGATGAAGAAGAAGATGATGATGAACAAATAAATGATGGACATAAAATGAGAATTAAAAATAAAAATAAATATTATCAAAATAAAAAATATTCAACAAATCCAATTTTTAAAATATGGACATATCATGAAGTTCATACATATTTAAAACAACCAAATGTTTCAATTGGAGAATCAATTATATATCCATCAAATGAAATAAATAAATTATATATTATAATAAAAACATGTGATAATCCATTTCTTATTGCTAAATTTACTATATATGAAAAAAATATACATCATAATAATATTAACATAAATAAATCATCACAATCAATACAACAAGTATTTATAATAAATAATGAACAGTATAAATCTTTTGAAAATATTGTTTCATCATTTTGTAATAATTTTAAAAAAAATCTTTTAGAATTATATAATCATCCAAAATGTAAAAGAAAAAAAAGTATAGATCAAATAAGAAAGGAATTATCACACGAAAGTTTTCAAAAACCAGATAATATTGTTTGGGCTTTAATACCCCCAATATATGTAACAAATAAAAATGATCAAAAAAATAATATTAATGATAATAATAATAATATACAAGATATTAATCCTTTGCGATTTATTTTAATGGTTATACCACCACATCATCATCAAACAAATTATTCAGCAAATAATAAACATCAAAATAAACAAGCAGATCTTATTGTTCTTCAAGATTCTATATATGTAAGCCATAAATCATTTAAATTGTGGACTAAGATTGAAAGAACTTTTAAGGATCTTATTATTTGGTGGAAAGAAAAAGGTTATTGGAATAGACAAAATGAACGACAAGAATATATGAATGAAAAAAGAATCAAAATGGAGGAATACAAAAAAATGAGGTCAATTCAAAACTAAAACATGACGTATCTCTTTATACTCCTAACTTATTCAAATGTACAACAATTTTTACCAAAAAAAGAGACACTAATAATGCATCCCCAAATTAAAGTTGGCCAATAATCCCGGCCATATCATCACTTTTCACTCTTTCGTTTTTTCATTTTTTCACTTTTTCACTCTTTCATTTTATACACTGATTTTTATTTCCGTATCATATCATTATAAAAATTATGTCGTGACAATAATTTATTTAAAAAAAAAAAAAAAAAAAAAAAAAAAAAGTAAAATGAAAAACTGACTTACTTTCATATATTATTCTCACTTTTTAACTCAATACATTTATTGCTCATTAAAAATGGGCATAAAAATGGGCACAATTTAAAGGTGAAGGACCGGACTTTGGGTGAAACCCACACAACAGCCTTATGCCAACATTTATAAAAATAATACCTTACCATAAAAATAATACCTTACCATAAAAATAATACCTTACCATAAAAATAATACCTTACCATAAAAATAATACCTTACCATAAAAATAATACCTTACTATAAAAATAATACCTTACCATAAAAATAATACCTTACTATAAAAATAATGCCTTACTATAAAAATAATATCTTACTATAAAAATAATATCTTACTATAAAAATAGGTAAAATTCTTAATGCAAATTATTATAAAAATAATATAGTTCATCCTTATTTTTTTATGTTGTGAAAACGTGTTTATTAGTCATATTATTTACAAATAAATCAAGAAAATTAAAATATATATAGAGAAGAGTATAATATCGTGTGCAATTTAACGCCACTATTTATACGACAATATACATTGAACAATTTTTTTTCTTTTATATTATACGACGATTTACATTGAACATTTTTTTTCTTTTTAAAAATTTCATAAGTACATAAAAAGTATAAAATTATTTCCAATTATAATATCCTTTTTTATTTCGTATTTTTTTGTTTATATATATTAATAAAAAATAATTATATCTCATATGTAAAAATATTATACTAATTGAAAGCCACTAGCCATTCCTCAACATGCCCTATTTTCCAAGAGTGTTAGTAAAAAAAAAAAAAAAAAAAAAAAAAATAGCAGTAATAGTAATAAATAGTAAAAATAGTAATAAATAGTAAAAATAGTAATAAATAGTAAAAATAGTAAAAATAGTAAAAATAGTAATAAATAGTAATATTATAGCAGTAGCAGAATAGTCGATTTTGGCGAACTGGGCATGCGGAACATAGCGGATTGTATTTCCCTTATTACATATGTACAATATTTTTTATGTATATGCAATATTTTTTATGTATATGCAATATTTTTTATGAATATGCAATATTTTTTATGTATATGCAATATTTTTTATGTATGCATATGTGTGTGCAAATTGTACTGATTTCCGCAAAGCCATAAATTTCATTAATTAGTATATGCATTATTTTTAAAACGGCTTAATATTAAAGCGACTTAACTTATTTATAAAAACTAAGCCATTAGCCTAATAATATTAAAGGTCATATAAAACATATACATTAATATATTATTATAGGATAAGCTTTTTTTTTTTTTTTTTTTTTTTTTTTTTTTATTCATACCTTAGGAAGGTTTATTTATTAGCATACCCTTTTTTTTATTCTTTTTGTTTAATTTTATAAAAAATATATATTAAAAAAATAATTTTTAAATATAAAAATAAATAAAAATAAAATATAAAAATCTAAAGTATCAAAATAAAGTATCAAAATAAGTATCAAAATAAAGTATAAAATAAAGTATCAAAATAAGTATCAAAAAGTGATCAAAATATACTAATTTTTACATTGCACTGATTTTTTTATAAAAATTGCCGGTAAAAGGTTCTTTACGTAATATCCCTTACATCCCTTTTTGTGACCATAATTTTTATAATTGTTTTATTTATATAATATCCTATATTTTTTTTTTCTTAATTTAATTCATTTATTTTATATTGTTTAGGAATTATATAACTAACTGCACATATAATAATAATAATAATAATAATAGTACCTGTTCCTATCCTTATTTGTTATATCGAAATTATTATATCTTCCATAACATTATACATTTCTTGGTCAACTCAATTTTAAATAAAATATATTATTATTATTTTTTTTTTTTTTTATTTATTCAAATAATAAATAAATTCGTGTGCATATAGAACAATAAATGAATACATATAATATATTACTTATATTTGCTGTTTTATATGTACAAGTACAATATGATATGGGGCGAGTTAAAACTGCAATTATAGGCCATAGGGGTTCCGGAACTAGTACTACTGGCGGAACCTCTATATATCCAGAAAACTCTCTTTATTCATTTAAATATGCTAGAGATAGTGGCATACAGGGTATTGAATTAGATGCTTGGCTTACAAAAGATAACAAAGTTATTATTATCCATGGAACAGATGATAATGGTATATATAACACACTATCATGTACTGATGAAGATGAAAATAAACTTATAGAAGAAATGACTGCTGAAGAAATCCAATCTTATCATTTTAAAGAACCATGGTTAATAGCAAATGAAAGCTTATTTGATTCCAAATCGGAAAATAGTATTAAAGATCGAATACGGTTTTTTAATTTAGGGGAAAGTATTAAAACACAAAAAAGAAAAGAATATCTTGAATCTCGTCGTGTTTATTTAAATATGCAAGAAAATGAACAAATTGAACATTTATTTAAAGAAAATATATTAAAAAAAAAAAAAAAAAAAAATAATAAAGATGATGAAAATAGCTTGGCTAATATATTTCAGGATACTAAAAGTACACATTATAATTCCGAAAAAATTAATGAAAATATAACTGAAGAAGAATTTATTGAAAATATAACTTGCATTCATTGCAAAAATTTATATATTAATTATATTCAAAAAAAAGATTATGATTTACAAACAAAAATTTTATTTTTTAAATTTTTATCGAAATTTTATTATGCACCTTTATTAATTGATGTTTTAAATTTATATAAAAAAGATTTATCATATGATATTGAATTAAAAGGAACAAATGAAAAATTAGGAGAATATGTTTTAGATATAGTAGAAAATTATAAAGATTATAAAATAAAAATTAGTTCATTTAATTGGTTATTACAAGGAAATGAATCTGAATTTAATAATACATATAACGATTTTAGAGATTATCCAAAATATAATAGAGACAAAATAGATCAAATAAAAGCAGTATCAAATAATCGTTTAAATATACCAGTAGCTTTATTATTTGCGGATGATGAACCATTACCAAATGTTAGTGATATTATGCAAACTTTAGATTATTATAATGCTGAATGGGCTCATTTTTCATTTAAATTAAAAAAACAACCACTTTTTATAAATTGTGATAATTCTAAAGTTGATATAATTACAGAAGAATTCATAAAATTGTTACATAAAAATGGAAAAAAAGTTATGATATATTGGGGAACTGAAGATCAAGATGAATATAGTGATATGCTATATTACATTAATATGAAGGTTGATTCTATTTGTCCTAACAGAATTGATATTGCAAAAAGTGCATTACAAAATTCATAGATTTAGGATTTTTATATTTATTCAATTAAAAAAAAAAAAAAAAAAAAAAAAAGATGGAGCCTTCAAAAAATAATATTTTACTTTTTCTAAAATTAATAATTCTGTGAAAATAAAAAAAAAAAAAAAAAAAAAAAAAAAATACAATTTATTGAAGATTTTCACATATATATTATATACTACTATATTTGTTTCGACAGGTATGTGTGCATACATATAAGCGCATGGTATATAATATTGATGCTATAAAAAAAATTAACAAAAAATTATTCCATAAATGTTTATATATATATGCTAAGTATTTAATTAATGCCTAGTGTCTTATTTGCTATTCATTTTTTTTACAATTTTTTTGTGTTCAATTTTTTAATTTGTTTATATTCGATTTATTAATTTTTTTGTATTCATTTTTATTTGTTTCTCTTTTTTATGGCACAAATACAAGTAGGATATTTATTATATATGATCCATCTTTTTTGTTTCATTATATATGTATATATATATATATATATATATATGTATGTATGTATGTATGCATGTATAATGTAATACTTCTCGTAAAGTTATGAATTTTTCATAATTTGTGAGTCGAACAAACATTAACTTTAATAAAGTGTTATTATTAAGAATTATATACTATGCCCAACTGGCAAGCTATAGCATTTCTTTCACTTTAAAAAATTATTTAATTTATTCGAAATGGAAATCTAACTAAAAACGTGTCATTTTTGTCCGCTTTAAATGTCCACTTTAAATCTCCACTTTAAAAGGCGTTTCATGACCAAAGTTAACATTTCCTTGCACACATAACAACAATAGCGACAATAAAAATGGTAGCAGTAGCAGTAGCAATGGCAACAATAAAAATGGTAGCAATAATAATAATAATTTTCCTTAAACCCGCCTCTTATATTATTCTTATAAATAACACTAAATCTAGAACTATGCAACATATTTTTAATAAAATACCCATTTGAGTACTTAAAAAAGCACAAATTCGTCCCATTTATTTTTGAAAAAAAATTACAAAAAAAAAAATATATATATATGTATGTATGATATGCAGAACGAATAATGCAAAACTAAACGATTTATAATCGACCAATCCTGCTTGAAAGTACAAAATACGTGGCTGGATATTTCTTTTTAAAAAATATAATAAGGTATACCAAAATAAATGGCGTGTGAACATAACACAATTCATTTCATATATCCAAAGAAATTCAAACTTTATTTTATATAAATGAGATTAAACTATTGGTATTACATATTTTTTATATTAAAAACATATTTATGTGTTAATTTGAGAATACCCCAAAAAAATGCTGCTCTATTTTTAACCCCAATTCATAATGGCCTAATAAATATTAATACTACAAAAAATGTGAAAACAAAAAGAAGAAAAATAATCAGCTCATTTAAAATCACAAAAAAAAAGAAATATAATTACAGAGCATATGCAAATGACGAAAAAAACACTTCTAGTCATAGAGATAATAATAAAAATGATGACAATATTTTAAAAAAAAAACATTCAGAAAAACAAATCGAACAAAGTATAATACCTTTAAATATAGATTGGATAAAAGTTATGAATCTGATTTCATCAAGCAATGATGTAAATACCACTACCCTAGCTTTTAATGCAGCATTATCTGCTGTAGAAAAAAAAGGATGTTTAACTTCAATTATAGAATTATTTGAAATAATGAAAAAAAAAAACATAAAACCAGATTTAATATCCTATAAGCTCATTTTATCTTTATGTGATAAATACCATTTAGCAGAATATGCAGAAATATTATTTGATGAAATGGTAGAATCAGATAATATTAGACCAAGTTATGAAATATATTCTATCATGATAAGTTGTTTTTCAAAAGTTGGAGATGGACATAAAGCAATTGAATTTTTAGAAAAATTAAGAAATGATCCATTTGTTGAAAATATAAAAGAATTGGATTCAAAATATGATAAAGAAAAATCAAATAGATGGGAAAATACATTTGCACAAGTTAATTCAAAAAATGATGACAACAAAATAAATAATGGAGAAGATGATTCTCCTAATTATTATAATACTCAATTTAAAGAATTAACTGAAAAAATTAAAAATGTTGAAAATAATAATAATAATAAAATACAATATAGTGAATATGCTAATGTTATCTTTGCGTGTAATATGTCAAATTTACATGAACATGGAATAAAATATTTTGAAGAATTATTAAATAGTACAAAATATATACCTTCTACATTTATTTTTGAAAATATATTTAATCTATTAGGAAAAAATGGAAATTATGAAAAAGCATTAGATTATTATAATAAAATAAAAGATGATCCAAATTTTAAAAAATATATAAATGTAAATATTTTAAATAATATTTTAAAATCATTAAGCTTAAGTAATAAAATTAATATTATTGAAAATATATGGAATAATGAATATGATGAATTATTATTAGTACAAAATTCAGTCTCTTATCAAATTATGTTAAATGTCTATAGTAATATTGATGATTATGAAAAAGCTTTTAAATTATTTAAAGAAATGCAAATGAAAAAAATGTTAAATAAAAAAAATATATTACCATTTGTGTATACAATTAATTCTTTTAAAAATTGTGGTATTTATAATTATTCTATATATGTATTAAGAATTGCCAAATTAATAGGAATAGTTGGAAAAGATTTATTATTCTTATATAACAATGCTATGATTTCTTGTATAAATGCAAAAAAATATGACGTTATTATATCTCTTTATACTGAATTAATTGCTTTACAAGAAAAAGACACTTCACTTACCATAAATATCAATACCCTTAGTTTTGTTCTTTTAGCTTTTAAAGAATTAAAAATGAAAGAAGACTTTTTAAATTTAAAAAATATTATTTTACAAAAAAATTATAAATTAACTCCACTTTGTTCAAAGGTTATTAATGAACAAGAAAGCTAGTAAACATGACTTTATAAAAAAAAAAAAAAAATTCTTACTTTCTCTTATTTTTTTTTTTTTTTGTGGAATATAATTAAAATACATGTCAACCTCTTACAAAATATTATATATAAATTGACATTTGTTACTAATTTTTAAGTTTTTGGCTATATAACTACAACCAATAATTTTGCCTATTAATTATCAGATAAGTTTATTTATGAAATATTAGGAAATATGGATTATTCATATCTCTATATATCAAGAAATAAGAATATATATTTTTTTTTATTGTCACATATATCTATGCATTGTCTATTCATTTTTTTGTGTATTCATGGAATATGTACAACCATTTATTTTTATATGTACTATCGCTAGCTGGCTAGCTAAAAAAAATTACACACACAGGTGTGTGTCATATTTTCGTGTATAATCAACATTTTCTCTATTTTATAATTTTTTTAATATTTTTAAAAACGAGTTTTTCTGTTTTTAAGTTTTGCATCATGAAATTCGGATTTTAAAAAGTTTAAATCCATTTTTAAATCATTTATTTCTTTTAGTAATAACGAATTTTCATTCATCATTTTAATTTTTTCTATTCTATAAGCTTCCGTTTCTTTTTCCAATTTATCTTTTAATACTTGTATCATATTTTCTAAATATTCCTTTTGTCTAATATACTCTGAAAAAACATTTTTCGTATCATAATTTTGAACATCGTTAATTTTGTGAAATTTATTGTAAAGATTTAAAAAGGATGAATTAAATATTTTTTTATCATGTAAATGTAAGTAGCATTCTTTGATATGATCTTGTAAATTTTTAAAAATTTTTTCATAGTTTCCAATTCTTTTATTATAATTTAATACGTCATCGTGTAATGCTTTTATTTTCATTTTATGCTCATTTATTTCTATTTGTAAATTAATAGTTTTTTTATGATTATTTTCAAAACATTTTGACATTTCATCGATTTTATCTCTCATCACTTTTATTTCTGAATCTTTTGGCGATAAAGTCGATTCCAAGTCTTTTATTTTTTGGGATAAAACTATTTTCAGTTTTTCAAATTCGTTATTTTTTTTATTTAAATTATCAATTTCTTTGTTTTTTCCATCAATTTCGGTATCCTTGGATTTAATATTATCGTTCAGATTCTTTATATCGAGTTTTAGGCTTTCAATGTTCTAAGTGAGAAAATTCAAATATGCAAAAAAAAAAATTATTATATTTTACAATAGTATTGTAGATATATGCAAAAATATGCAGAAATATGCAGATGCTTGGCATGGCGAACAAGTTGGCCTTTGGGCGAAGTAATGCATTTCCGCCACTTTTAATTGGCTTGTCATATAAATGAAAACAACATAAATGACATGTACAATTCATACTAAACACCTACCTCTTCCATCCTCTTTATCATTATACATTTTTTTAAGAATTTATCTTTTTCGAGATTAATACCCTCATTAAGTTCGTTTTCTATATATTCATGCAACTTGAATTTTCCTAACAAATCATATTTATCTTTTTTTAAATTATCAATTTCTTCTTCATACTTTTTAGTTAATAAAAGAATTTCTTCATCTACATCATTTTCTATTTCTTTGATATATTGATCCTTTTCCTTTTTCATTTGTTCATATTTTTCTTCACTTTTTTGTAGACACTCGTCTTTTTTTTGTATTTCATCATTTTTTTCTTGTATTAATAAATTCATTTTTATTTCATGTTCTTTTTTTAATTCTAAAAATTCTAAAGTAGTATTTTTTTTATATAAATCAAACTCTTCTTCAATTTTTAAAAATTTTTCTTCACATATTTTATTAGTTAAATAAAATTGTGAATTTAGTTGATTTACAAAATATATATGTTTTTCTTCTAATTCGAATAATGATTCTTTACATTTATTTTCCATTTTTTCTTTTTCTTTAATTATATTTTTATTTATTTTCATTAAATTTTTTAATTCTAAATCTTTTTCTTTTCTCAATTTCTTTATCATATTTTTATAAATAGATTCTTTATTTTTCATTTCAAGTTCCATTTGATTTTTTAAATTTTTTATCTTTTTTTCTAAATCTAACAATTCATTATTTTTTTTTTCTACATAACAAAAATCTATCAAAATATCATTATTCTCTTTTTCAACATCATCTAATATATATTTACTTTTATTATTCAAATCGTATATTGCAAAACTGTAATTTATTTCTCTATTTCCATCTAATGTATCATCACTATTTATGTCTTGAGATTCTTCATTTTTGTCTTTTCCATTATTATTTAAGTTTTTATCATTATCTTCTATAATAATAATTTTAGTGTTATTATAATTACAATTTTTATCTTTTGCTAAATCTGATATACTCATTTTTTCTGATCTTACATCTAACTTATCATTAAGTGTTATTGTGTTATCTAGTTTAGTAATAGTTGTACATATATTTACATTATTTTCATTATCATTTTCGTTTTTATTTTGATCTTCTGTTTTTCTATCATCACAACTCTTTTTATTTTGTCCATTTATTTCTTTAACTTTTTCAGAAGGTGTATTATTGATTGATGCTAAATTTCTTGGAAACAATATACAGTTTTCTATTTGTTCAATTGAAAAAATATATACTTCTCCATTTTTTGAGCAACTAAATAATAATTCTTTATTACAATCTAATTTTAAATTTACACAACTAGAAATGTGACATGGGATTTCTAAATAAATACCACATAATGGTAAAACATAAAATCGAATTCTAGAAAAAAAACCATTATAATATGAACAAATTAAAAAAATATTTTTATATAATAATATTTTATTAATTTCATATTCTGATTCTAAAACAGATTCTATTTTTGAATCACATAATTGTTTAATAGTTTTATCATTACAAGATAAATAAATAGATTTAACATTATTTGTTTTTAAATTATTATTATTTTTATATTCATTATCATATTTAATTTGTTCCATATCATTTTTATTATTTAATCGATTATTTACATTTTCAGACGTTTCTATTGTTTCTAAATCTATGCTAAGAAATTGTTTATCCTTATGCATAATTTCTATATTTTTATTTCCATTATTATATAAAGAATACTCAAATAAATATCCATCTTTTCCTATCGAAAATAATGTAAAATCATTATGACTCCAAATTATGTCTGTAATATAATTAACATGTGATTTTAAAACAAATAAAATATCATATGTATAAGTTTTATAAATGTATATTGTTGATATTTTTGAAACAGCCATTAAATTTCCACCATTTGAAAATTTACAACATGAACAATTTTTTAAAAATAATTCTTTTTTTATTTTTAATTTATTATATAATATATGAAATAATCTTAATCTATCTGTAAAAGAAACTAATAATAAATGTCCAGAACAATGAATAGACAATTTTAATGGTTCATTATTAAATGAGTTTGAGATAACTAATTTTTTTTTTTTATAATTTATTATTTTTATTGTATTATCATTATAACATAAAATTATTAATGGACATTTCATGCAAATATCAAAATCATTTATTTTCGCTGAGCTTATATTATTCAATACTGTTTCTATATTTCTTCCTTCATCTTTTGTGCTATATTTAACTAAATGTTCATAATTTTCATCATATTTTTCGCCAATCTTTTCGTCAATTTTTTCGCCAATTTTTTCGTCAATTTTTTCGCCATTTTTTTCGTCATTATTTTCGTCATTTTTTTCGCCATTTTTTCCCCCATTTTTTTCCCCATTTTTTTGGCCAATTTCGAGATTTTGGCCCCTTTTAGAAAACTTCCCTAAATGAACATTCTTTTCGTTCGAATTTGAAACAGATATTTTTTCCCTCTTAATGTCTAACCTTTTTATATGACCATCTTGCCCAATGAAATAAATGAAACTCTCACAAGATGAAAGCAAAGAATATTCATTAAATAAATTGTTGTAACTAAAATGGACATAATATTTTAACAAATAATTCAACCCATCATTATTAACTTTATTATTTGATTCTTCATAAAAATATATATAATTATTATCATATAAAATAAACCCATTTGATAAACATGTCACTTTTAATATTTGACTATTTTCTATATGATCCTTATATATTTTTAATAATTTTTTTTTTATATTATAAAAAATTAAATAATTTTCTTTATTTATTAATAACAAAATACCATCATTTACCCAACAACAATATGTATAGGTATTATTAATTTTATCAAGTTTTTTATTTTTGATTTTTATTTCTGTTAAACTTTCATTTGTATAATGATACAAAAATATATTTCTTCCTAATTGATGATTAGCTTTATTCATATTATTATCACATCTACTATCACTATGAATAACTTCCCCAGAACCCATACATCTGTCTATTCCCACATCTGGTAATTCCTTTTCATCATCAAATAACTTATCTTCATTTGTCTCATTATTTAAATCATTTTTTACAAAAGTTGATATTAATCCTATATAAGAAGAATTTTTATTATTCAAAAAAATTTCACAATTTTTATTAAATTCATAAAAAGGAAAAATTTTACTAAAAATTAATTTTCCAGAAAACCAATCATAACATAAAAATAAACTTTTTGTAAATCCATTAGTTACACAATATAAATATTTATTTTTAGAAGAAAAAGATATATTCATAATTTTACTTTCATTATCTGATATATTTAATATTAATTTTTTAATAAATTTATATTTATTTGTAAATATGCATATAAATGGTTTATTAATAGATATCTCTCCTAAAGCTAATAATTGTTTATCCTCACTTATACATAAGCATATAATACTATAACAATTATCATCACTTAATATGAATCTTTGGCTTTTGTCTATAATATTATGAACGACCCCATTGGTTCCTATACTATAAAAAATCGAATTATTATCTAATAATAGAAATGGGTTATGCACATTTAAATTTATTCCATAAGCATATATTGCTTTTGCCAAATATATTTCCTCTTTTTTTTTTTCCAAATACATTGTGATAAAAACGAAGCGGAAAAAAAGAAGCGGGAAAAAGCGAAATGAAAATTTTATTGACAGATATTTTTAATATTTCTCCTCACAAAAATTATCGCCTTCTTTTATACTTCGAATCACGTCAATCACATAAGCATGCTGTATGTATATGTATGTATATGTATATATATGTATGTATATGTATATATATGTATGTATATGTATATATATGTATGTATATGTATGTATATGTATGTATATATATGTATATAGTATGTATATAATATGTATATATATGTATGTATATAGTATGTATTGCATACAAATGCGCTTGTTTTATTTTCCCCCCTTTGTCTACATGATTTCCCCTCAATTTTGTCTACCCAAATTATGAAAAAACAAAATTGCTAATCTAACAATCATATTAAAAATAAATTAAATAAAAAATACTGAAATTGCCATTCTATATATTCCTAAAATGAGGATATACAAACATATCACAGAGATGGGCCTACACATAGATGAGCCTACACATAGATGTATATATTCCA
The DNA here is from genome assembly GCF_900002385.2 of Plasmodium yoelii. Lineage (NCBI taxonomy): Eukaryota > Apicomplexa > Aconoidasida > Haemosporida > Plasmodiidae > Plasmodium > Plasmodium yoelii. The sequence continues at coordinate 1,583,451 of NC_036182.2, read as the reverse complement.
TACCCCCCTTAAATTAGGTGCAAAAAGAGAAAAATAAACGGGGAAAATTGAGAGTGCACACACGATCCTATACCGAATTATGTATCCCATTACTTTTTTATTACTTTTTTATTACTTTTTTATTTCATAAAAATACACATTATAAAGTTCATTTCATTATAATATTCATTTCATTATAATATTCATTTTTATTTTCCACATATCCAATTTATTTCCATTTTATACCCTCTTACGAAATAACATAAATGTATTATTATATTCACATAAAAATATTGATATATTGGTGACTTGGTCATATTTTTCTCATTTTATATATTTAAAAAAAATACCATTTTTATATACCCATAAATGAACGAAGAGAAAAAAAAGAAGCATGAAAAAAGAAGAGAAACATTAAATGTTATACATATAAGACTAAGTATATGATAATTCGAAACACCATTTCATTTTCTGTCTCTTTCTTAAATGTTTTAAGATATAGGATACTCAATTACCTTGCTTAATTAAAATAATATATTTTTTTTTTTTTTTTTTTTTTTTTGGAAAACCATTTCAAGGTTAACTATTCATTAAAATTTTTATATCAAATTATTCCATTACTTCGAATTCTACAGTTTTAAAAAAAAAAAAAAAAAAAAAAAAAAACTTTGTCATTTTATTTATTTTTTAACAATGCTTATTCGTAACATATATAAATATTTTGCAAAAAAAAATTTATATGTTTGTAAAAATAATATATGTGCAGCATCATATATATAATTGGGCCTATAAAAATATATTCCTATATATACATATATTGTTGGTTAATTAAAAAATAAGTAAATACTTATAAATAACATTTGTTCACTAAAATTGTTGCAAAGTTTATGCATAGATGCATATGCATATATATCTTAACAAATTAATCACAATGAACCTCTAAAATGGGATTCATATGTAACTAAAAAAAGAGAGAAAAAAAAAACTGGAAAAAAAAAGAGAAAAAAACTGGAAAAAAAAAGAGAAAAAAACTGGAAAAAAAGAGAGAAAAAAAAAGAGAGAAAAAAAAAGAGAGAAAAAAAAAGAGAGAAAAAAAAACTTATGTAATTATAGGAACACAATAAAACGAGTCTCAAATACTACATATGTATGTGTATGTTAGGTTAGAAATAATAAAGAGACGAATAACTATATGGAATCAAATTAAGGGTGAAAAAAAAAAAATGGAAAATGAAAGATTATCACATTTTAATTGTGATATTTATGATATTAAGATTTGTGTTAAATATAAAAATAAGTAAAAAAGTGAGTTTTTTAAATAATACTTATAACTTAAATAAATATAATGAATTCAAAATAAAAAGAAACAAATATATAAAAATCTATAATAGCAAAAATGATAAAACTAATAAATTTTTATTTGACGAATATGATGAAAATTGTATAAAAGCTTTAATTATGGCTAGAGAAGTTGCTAAAAATAATAATGAGAATGAAGTTTTGCTTAAACATCTACTTGTTGCAATCATTAAAACAGATTCACATATAATAGATCACATCTTTAAATATTTTAACATTTCATTACAACATTTTATAAATAAATTTAATACAGAAATAGCCAAAAATAGTTTTAAAAAAACAGGGCAAGAACCATATGATAATAATCATATTCCACCCGAACAAATAGAGTTCCAAAAATGTAGTACTAAAAATAATGACCAAGAAAAAACACTCATAAATAATATAATTGGTAATAAAATAAAAGACGAAGAGTATAACCATATTGTTACAAACAACTTAGATAAGGAAGCAACCAAAAATAATGACACAGAAGCAAGCAAAAATAATAGCACCGAATCAACCAAAGATAATAGCACAGAAGCAACCAATAACGAAAATTGCGAGTCTGAACATGTTACAGACGTATCAAGTAGCTATAATAAAATGCAGGAAAATGGTATAGATACTAAATTGGCAGCACACGAAAAAGATGAGAAACAAAATGATGAGAAACAAAATGAAAAACAAAATGATGAACCATTTTTAGTTAATGATAATAGTGGCAAACGAAATAACCAAAAAGAATTAAAATCAAATAAGGAAATAAAGTTTTCAGAAAATTGCAAATTAGTTCTTCAAAATGCTATTTTAGAAGCAAAAAAAAAAAATAAAATTTTTGTTAACCTTACTGATATATTAATATCTATTATTAATATTGCTCAGGAAAATAAGGAATGTGATTTTGTGAAATATTTAAATGAACTTAATATAAGTTTAAGTGATTTAAAAAAACAAGTAACTAATTATGACGAAAATAATTTGAACTCAAATTTGATTCATTGTCCAATTAACAAAAACCCAATTAAAAATGATGAAGAACAAGATGGAAATAAAAATCTGAATAACTATTCTGATAAACAAAATAAAAATATGACTGACCAACCAAACAATATCATAAACAATATGAATAACGAATATATAAATCAAGAAAAATATTTCAAAAATAATGAAGATAATAATTTTACACAAAATAATAAATTTATGTCTTCAATAATTACAAAAGATTGTTTAGTAGATATGGTACAACAAGCTTATGAAAAAAAATTAGAAAATTTTTTTGGAAGAAAAGATGAAATAAAAAGAATAATAGAAATATTAGGAAGAAAAAAAAAATCAAATCCATTATTAGTTGGAGAAACTGGAGTTGGAAAAACAGCTATTGTTGAACAATTAGCATATTTAATATTAAAAAATAAAGTACCTTATCATTTAAAAAATTGTAAAATATTTCAAATGAATCTTGGAAATATTGTAGCAGGAACTAAATATCGAGGAGAATTTGAAGAAAAAATGAAACAAATATTAGCAAATATAAGTAAAGATAAAAAAAATATTTTATTTATTGATGAAATACATGTAATTGTTGGAGCCGGAAGTGGGGAAGGATCATTAGATGCATCTAATATATTGAAACCATTTTTATCATCAGATAATTTACAATGTATTGGAACCACTACTTTTCAAGAATATTCAAAATATATAGAAACAGATAAAGCATTGAGAAGAAGATTTAATTGTGTTAATATAAAACCACTTAATAGTAATGAAACATATAAATTGTTAAAAAAAATTAAAAATTCATATGAACAATATCATAATATATATTATACAGATGAAGCTCTAAAATCAATTATACTACTTTCAGATGATTATTTGCCTACTTTGAATTTTCCAGATAAAGCTATTGACATTTTAGATGAAGCTGGATCTTATCAAAAAATAAAATACGAAAGATATATCACAAAAAAGTTAAGAAATGAAAATAATATTAAGACTGATTCAATTAAAGTAAGCACCAATACAAATTCTAACAAAATCGATAACAATTCCACAAATGTAACATCTCAAATTGAATCTAATTATCTTGTTGATGATCTTCATATGAAATATGTGACATCAGATGTGATAGAAAATATAGTAAGCAAAAAATCATCTATTTCATTTATTAAAAAAAATAAAAAAGAAGAAGAAAAAATACAAAACTTAAAAGAAAAATTAAATAAAATTATAATAGGACAAGAAAAAGTAATAGATATATTAGCAAAATATTTATTTAAAGCTATAACAAATATTAAAGATGCTAATAAACCAATTGGTACACTTTTATTATGTGGTTCATCGGGTGTTGGAAAAACATTATCTGCTCAAGTTATTTCACAATATCTATTTAATGATGATAATATAATTGTAATAAATATGAGTGAATATATAGATAAACATTCTGTCAGTAAATTATTTGGTAGTTATCCAGGTTATGTAGGATATAAAGAAGGTGGTGAATTAACTGAAGCTGTAAAAAAAAAACCATTTTCAATTATACTTTTTGATGAAATAGAAAAAGCTCATAGTGATGTTTTACATGTATTACTACAAATTTTAGATAATGGATTATTAACTGATTCAAAAGGAAATAAAGTTTCTTTTAAAAATACCTTTATATTTATGACCACAAATGTCGGTTCAGATATTATAACCGATTATTTCAAGGTATACAATAAAAATTATGCAAACTTTGGTTTTAAGTATTATACTCAAAAAGAAAAAATCGAAAAACCAGACTTACAAAACTCAACTAATAATAACACACAGAATGATAAAGATAAAATACAAACAGATCTTGATATTTTTGAAGAAAAAATAAAAACAAATAAATGGTATGATGAACTTAAACCAGAAATTGAAGAAGAATTAAAAAAAAAATTTTTGCCAGAATTTTTAAATAGAATAGATGAAAAAATATTATTTCGTCAATTTCTTAAGAGAGATATTATACAAATTTTAGAAAATATGATTCAAGATTTAAAAAAAAGAATTAAAAAAAGAAAAAAACTAAATATATTAATAGATGATAATATAATTAAATATATTTGTTCAGATGAAAATAATATTTATGATATAAATTTTGGAGCCAGATCAATTAGAAGGGCATTATATAAATATATAGAAGACCCTATTGCTGCTTTTCTAATTTCTAACGAATATAACCCTAATGATACTATGCATTTAACCTTATTACCTAACAATAAAATTCATGTAGAACTACTAAACCATACTACCACTTCCCTATCTTAATGTCATTCAAATTTACACTTAAACACATCTTCATATATTAATAAATGTAGTATCTACTGTTTGTCACACTGTAGATTCACATTATTAAATATTTATATTTTTCAATCTCATTATAGTTAAATTCGAAATTATAAAAATTTACCTTTACCACATATGTAATAATGAAATTATATTCAACCCCCTCAAATATGGCCATCTGATGTTTTACAGTATATAAATATGACTATTCGCCACATTAGGCACACACATATATATATGTAATATATATATATGTAATATTATATATATAGTTTGTTCCATATTAGTTGTGAATTTGTAAAAAATAAATATATGACAAATAAAAATGTTTATAGCCATTCTTTCTTTATTTTTTCAATTTTTTTCCTACGTGTTCTTTATTTTTTCAATTTTTTTTCCTACTTCTTTTTTTTTCTTTATTTCCTTATTAAATACTATTTGTTTAAAACATGCTTGTATATGCATAATATATTGTTTAAATATTTGACTTTACAAGCCCTTTAATATTTTTCTATTTTTTTTTTATATAAATTTTAAAATATATCATATGTGCATATGCATAACTACATTTTTACAATGCGTATTAATTTCATTCTTTATTTACGCATACAAAAGTTAGTATTTTTTTTTAAAGAAAAAAAATCTGTAGGTGTATAGATATATAATTAAATGATATTATAATTTATTTTATGTTTAGAATAATTGTTATATTTTAACTCCAAGGTGTGTAATTTTATTCTTTCCTCCGACATTTTTTTTTTATTGGTTAATAAAAGTGATTTGAAAAAAAAAAAAAAAAAATTAAATAATTAGGTCATACATTATGAATATATTTATTTATTTGGGTAATACCAGCTTGGAGATTGAAAAAAATTAAACTTTTATTTAAGTATTGCTTATAAAATCTTTGTAACATATATTTGTTTTATTATATGGGCCTATTGATATATTTTTTTCACTTTTTATATAACAAATGAGTGACAAATTAGAAGATATAGGGGAGTTTGTTTTAGTAATTGGAGATTTTCATTCCCCTATGAGAAATTTAGGATTACCTGATTGCTTTAAAGATCTTTTGAAGACTGACAAAATAAAACATGTATTATGTACAGGTAATGTAGGATGTAATGAAAATTTAGAATTACTTAAAAATATTGCTGACTCTGTTCATATAACTAAAGGAGATATGGATAATAATTTTGATTTTCCTGAAAAAATAAATATCAAAATTGGAGACTTTAAAATATCCTTAGTTCATGGTCATCAAATTATTCCTTGGGGTGATTTAAATGCACTCTTACAATGGCAAAAAGAATATGATAGTGATATAATTATTAGTGGTCACACACACAAAAATTCTATTAACAATTTTGAAGGTAAATACTTTATTAATCCTGGTTCAGCAACTGGCGCATTTCAACCTTGGATTTCTAATCCAACTCCGAGTTTTATATTAATGGCAATTTCTAAAAGTTCTATTGTTGTATATGTATATGAAGAAAAAAATGGAAAAATGAATGTTGAAATGAGTGAGTTACGTAAGCAATGAATGTTTTTTTTTTGAATGCATAATAGCTAGCTTTATTCCCAATTCGCTAGTTTTTTTTTTTTTTTTTTGGGGATATCCTTTATTTTATTATACATTTATATTTTTTGTTTTATCACACATACACATTTTTAAATTTATACAAACAAGTTAATTAAATTAATCAAATTAATCAAATTAATCAAACTAATCAAACTAATCAAACTAATCAATTTTATTGTTTTTATTTTATTAATATAACTACATTTTTTTGAAAAGCCACATTTTATAATCAATCAACATGTGTGCATACAATCTATGGCTAGTCTAATCATTTCGTATGTATACATGATACACATAAGCTAGCCATTTTTTACATTTACTCATTTCTTTCTGCATTTTTTTAAGCAAAACATTTGTTTAATATAAATAACAATACTAATATTTTCAGTAACAAAAAATCAGATAAATTATGACGAACAAAGATATTCACAATAACATATGTATATCCCGTAACTCACAAAACTATCTAATTATCAATGCGCCTTTTCTTTGAAATAGATAGTGAGATATTTACATTTTATTTTTAATCGAATAAATAAAATGGTAAAATCTTCACTTAATGCATTATTTTATTTTTCAAATGCAAACCATAAAGCTATGAGTAGACAAAAAAAATAGTTATGATTGCACACACCAAATTGTTTGAAATAAAAGGATACAATAAAAATACATGTTTAAAGAGCAAATATTAAATGTTCTCGTTTCTGTAATATTGCAATTTTTAAATGTATATAATGTTTTTCCTTTTTTTTTGCTTTATAAAAAAAATAAATCTTTTAGTATAACAAAAAAAAGAGAAAGAAAAAAAAAACAAAAACAAAAAAAAATAATAAAAATGATAGAAAAAACAAGAACAAAAAAAAGAGAAACAATAAAATTTGCTGGAAATGCAAACATGTTGTATTGATATAAAACAGTTTCTTTGAACAGTCCACAATTAATTTTGTATATATATATATAATATTATTATATAAAAGGAAGTGTAGCATGTCTTTTTTCTTTTCCTTCTAATCATAGAAAGTCATAATATATATAATACATATGTACACATTTTTCGAATGAGAAAATTATCAATGAAAAAATAAATTAAATCGTTACAATGTTTTATAGAACTATTATTCAAATATCCTTATATATATACATATATATATTTGTTCTCGTTATATATACACAATTATTTAAACATTTATTTAATATTATTACCAAATTGCTATTATTATAAATAAATCACCAAATAAACATATGCATCATTTATTTTTTTTAAACACAATTATATAAAAACAAAATTAAGCTGGATAGTATGCATTTTGTCCATCTTGTGGATATGGAGTATATCTTGAAAATTTCTCCACTTGTTGTTCAACATCATTTGTTAATTCTGTTTCATGTAAAGCTGGGGATACATGATTAACTTCGGGCTCAAAATAGTAGGACCATAAAGAGACGGCGCCTAAAGCTAACCATAACAAGAAGTTTGAGTAGCTTCCCGAGTTACAGAATATTACAAATATTTCTAAAAAGGTTAAGAAGCAATGAATGAATGAATGAGGAGGAAATCATTCCGGAATTAAGAAATTACATGAATAACATATTTCGAATAAAATTTATAACATATATAATTTGCAACTTATTTTGTAAAAAAAGTCTCAAATTTTAAATGAGAATCTTATTTGTTTAATACCTGTTAATCCAGCAAAGGCAAACATTATGCCATTTATATATGCGTGCAAATCTCCTGCACCTTCATCATGATAAACTTCTAATAAATAACAAGCAAGACCATATAATAAACAAGAAAATGCATGGACTAATCTGACAAAAATAAAAAAGACCCATTCACTTCCTCCTTCGTTAAAATGTAAATACCATTTTTTTGTATAAAATTTTGAAATATATAAATAAAAAATAAATTGTAATGTTGCACTTATTGTGTCTAAAAAGGAAGCCAATCTCAAAATTTTGGATCCAGCACGATATCCTCTTGCCCAACTAAAAAAATAAAAAAAATAAAAAACCAGAATATGTATTAAAAATTATGAACAAAAACATAAAAAGCCAAAATATGTATTCAAAATTATGAACAAAAAATAAAAAGCCAAAATATGTATTCAAAATTATGAACAAAAAATAAAAAGCCAAAATATGTATTCAAAATTATGAACAAAAAAATAAAAAGCCAAAATATGTATTCAAAATTATGAACAAAAAAATAAAAAGCCAAAATATGTATTCAAAATTATGAACAAAAACATAAAAAGCCAAAATATGCATTAAAAATTATGAACAAAAACATAAAAAGCCAAAATATGTATTCAAAATTATGAACAAAAATGCTATTGCGAATTTTTTATTTTTTTCAAATTAAGCAAAAATCATTCATCAAATTTTATAATATCCTAATTATTATTTTTGACTAATTGTGTGCACACATCAGTGAATAATATATATACGCATATATGACATATGATATAGACCATATTTTAACTAGAATATCTTACCATGTGTCATCAGCAAGAAGGACTTGAAAAGACATTACAAATATTGCTCCAATTAAATATATACCAGTCCAAAATGCCATAGAATTTCTGAATGATTGATCAATTCTATAATCATCGCTTATATTTTTTAAATCATAACTAAATAATCCCTTTCCTCCATTTGACCAATAAGACATAAATAAAAAGGTCAATGCTACAAATTCTAAAAAAAAACCTATCCTTAATGTCGATCCAAAAAAGCCACTAATTTGAAAACATGGCCCTCTGTTTGTATGACAATTATCATCAAGACCGTCTTGTCTCGTTGTAAACCACATTTTGACGAATATATATATTTATATACGATAAATTAATAAACTGAATATACGTTTGTAAGTATATAACTTATATATGTATAAGAAATAAGTTTAAAGTAATAAATGTATAAACTTTCTAATTTACATATATAAATATTTTTTACATAATAAATGTATAAAATATGTATATTCAAAGATTTTTATATTTTAAATAACAAAAAATATTTGTCGTCGATTTAGTTTATTTATTTACTAATTAAAATAATATTGTTGTCTTCACTCCCTAATCACTTTGCTTTTCTAAAAGGGAAAATAATAAATTGTTAATTCTATATTTAAATATTTCACAAAAAAGAAATAACGGGGAAATATAAAAAAATAATAATATATATGTACAATAAAAAAATTAATTTTATAAATATGATGTTGAATACATTTTTTATTCACTTGTATAAACATATATACATAATACTACGAATTGAGAAAAAAAAAAAAAAATATAATCAAATAGGGAAATAATTTGAAATTTTTTTAAGTGCAAATTTTATTTTGAATAATCATAAATGGACATATGTGCATATTTGTTTGTATTACCTATGTTGTATATATACAAATGCTATCCACGTGTTTATAAAAATAAAAATATACTATCTCATATATTTAATTATTTGTATACGTCTTTATGTTACACACCAATATATACATTGAAATTAAAATTATGTTTCATTTTATATATATATATATCTAATATGAATTTTATTCTAAATCCATTTATATAATTGAAATAAATATGCAATACTTTAAATGATAAAAAAAAAAATATACAATACTGTGTTTAAATATACTTAAAATAATTTTTATTAACCATAAAATATTTTTTACAATAATGTGTATTTATAATGTTATGCGCAAGTTAATTGCACATGTATTGATATATGCGGAAAATATAACTTTGCAATCAATATAGAAATAATATATTAATAATACTTTTAAATAAATAAAAGTTCAATTGCCTTAATAATAAATATTTAATTTTCATTATTTATAATATGTTAATTACACTATTTTGTCATTCACACATTTTATTTTTTATTTATTTATGTGTGTGTGTATTTTGTATTATATTTATTTTTATATGTGCGTAATTAAGTGCACATATAATTGTGTATTTTATTTTTCTTTTTATTTTACATTATCATTTATTTTGTATTTGTTTCGTCTCCATTTTATTTTGCAATTAATACTAATTTATTCAAATTTTATGATTCCAGTCTGTTTAAATTTTTTTTTTTTTTTTTTTCAAATTCAATTGTCTGTACAACTAATTATATCAGCCAAAAAAATAAAACCTTTATTTGAGACAATTCTTTAAATATTTTATAAAACTGAAAACTATAAATATACAATAATATTTATCCATTCATATATTACAAAAACAAATAATTACAAAATATATACATATTAAAATTACTTATTATAAAAATATTTGTAAACCCGTCTATCCTCTTGTCCTATTCTCAAAAATAAACCCGATCTTTCTGTCATAAGATTGGATATCCTATCCTACCAATTCAGTTCAATAATCTATATATACAATTTTGTTTTTATTTTGTTTTTATTTTGTTTTTATTTTGTTTTTATTTTACTTTTATTTTATTTTCATTTTTATGATTAAATCCAAAGCACCTATAAGCACTATTTCTCTTGTTTTTTTTCATTTAGTTACTATATAATAAGATGTTGTTCATTATATATATATATATGTACATGTCTGTTAATATATGTTAATATATGCTATATTTAAAAATTATAAAATATTAAAAATAATATTACTAAATAAGTAATAGTTGTAAAGCACATATAAATATGCTTAAATTTGATGGCTCACATTTATATTTACAAAATTCACAATTAATCAAGCTCATATTTCACAAAGAAAAATATTGGATATACAAAATTCGTCTAACCATTTCTTATTTCATTCAAATATAAAAAATTAGTTTTGGTCCAATTATTATTAATTTGAAAATTAGTTAAAATGTGGAATATACACCTTTGATCTTATAGGATACAAAAAAATATGCAAATTATTTTATTTTGTTCTAAAATATATAATATATTATTTTTTTAATTACCATAAATTGTTTTACATTAACCACCACATAATAATACAACTTAAAAGTTATTCCTTAAATATGTATAATATATGCTCAATATTTTTGCAATTTTTTACTAATTTTATTATATTTAATTTAACATATTATCGGATTTATATGAACATATCACATAGTAAAAACATTCAAATTTTTTTAAAACAAAATTATATGCATATATCTTTACCAAGTTAGTTATATATGCATGTGTGCGTAAATTTATTCTACATAACCCATACTATTCATATGTATATTATAGATCAGAAGATAGTTGCCTTTTTTTTTTATGACACTTTTTATTTTTAAGCAAATATTTAAGCAAATATTTTAAGCGGAATTATATCATTCTTATATATATTCTTTGTAAATAATATTTTGAAAATTGTTTATAAGAAAATTCTCGATGTTATAAAACCCCAAATGGTATTTTTTTTATAAGCCGTTAAATAAAATGTATGTAATTAATTATGTATTAGGGGATGTAATTTGCAAAATAAATTATAGAATTTGGAAAAAAATAATAGGTAAAATTACTGTTAATTTTTAAATATGTATGAAAACGGCATATTTTCGGTATATATGGAGAAAGAGAAAAAACATACGATATAATATAATTTTCTTAGCATACAAATTATACTAAACATAACGAATATCTATTTTCCAAATAAATAAACCATTTTATGACGATTTTCCAAATAAATTGTCCAAAAACAATATCAATTTCCATTGTTAATATATACATTTTAAATCCACCACCATTATTAAAGTGACACACAATATACAATGCATAGATATATGCGAATATTAGAAAAAAAAAAAAAAAAAAATTTAAAAACAAATGGAAAAAACTCAGTTTAATGACTTATAATAAAATGGAAAGATCAAAGAGATATATGAATATTGTAAAAATGATTGAACGAAATAAATATGAAAAATATAGACTAAAACAAATAACTGATAATATATATAAAGGTAAAATTATTAATATAAATAATATGAAAAATATCCCAACAGATATAAGAAAAAATTTAAAAAATATATTTAGTGAAAATATATTAAGCATAAAACCAATAAAAGAAGATAAATATGATAGAGCATATAAAATATTATTTGAATGTAAGGATAAAGAAAAAATTGAAGCAACAGCATTAGATTTTGGATCACATACATCTTTATGTATATCAAGCCAAATAGGTTGTTCATTTGGTTGTAAATTTTGTGCAACTGGTCAAATAGGAATAAAACGTCAATTAGAATTAGATGAAATAACAGATCAGTTATTATATTTTCAATCAAAAAATGTTAATATTAAAAATGTTTCATTTATGGGAATGGGAGAACCATTAGCTAATCCAAATGTTTTTGAAGCAATACGATTTTTTAATAATTCTAATTTTTTTTCTTTATCTAGTAGACGAATTAATATATCTACAGTTGGACTTTTACCAGGAATTAAAAAATTAAATGAATTATTTCCTCAAGTCAATTTATCTTTTTCCTTACATTCACCATTTACTGAAGAAAGAGATCAATTAGTTCCTATTAATAAATTATTTCCATTTCATGAAGTTTTAGATTTATTAGATGATAGAATAGCAAAAACAAATAGACGGGTATGGATAAGTTATATTCTTATTAAAGATGTAAATGATTCAACGGATCATGCTGAGGCTTTATGTGATCATATAATTAAAAGACCACCATCTGTTAGATATTTGTACAATATCTGCTTAATACCATATAACAAAGGTATAATACTTATGCACATTCCTCCGCAAATGCATATCATAATAATCTAAATTTTTTCATTTTGTCGTTTCGCCATTTTACAATTATTCCCTTTTCCTTTTCATATTCCATTTTAGCTAAAAATGTCTGTGATGAATTTCAGAGACTCGATGAAGAAGAGAAGATTCGCCAATTCGAAGTAAACCCAATAAATTTTGTAATTAATTTTTTTTTTTTTTTACATATTTTCATACGAATAAATTTTTTCCCATCTTTTTGTAGAAAATATTGAGAAAGCATAGAATATCTTTTTTCTATAGGTATAGTTTATTAAAATAGTGAAATAATAACCAAATAAAATAAGTAAAAATATACAACGATGAACATGCTTTTTCTTTTTTTTTTTTTTTCTTTTCTTTTCTTTCGTTTTCAAATAGAAATTCTTTTGGATATTCAATTGACGCAGCATGTGGTCAACTATTTGCAGGTAATATAAACAACTTTATATATTTCATTTCTTACATATTATATGATTCTTACTTATATAAAATAATTCTTATTATTGCTATTTTTTATAATTTCCCTATTTATATATCATATGAAAAATATCATCATTTTTAGACTATGAACCTAAAAAGACAAAGAAAATTACAGGCCAAAAAACGGCATTAATAGAATAGTAAAAGTTTGAAAAATTAAATTTGGACTTAATTTTTTTATATGCAATTATGTATGGAAATTTATACACACACACATATATATATATATATGTTGAATAAAAAATCAATGTTTTTTATTTTAATTTAATCTATATATACATACCCTGCTTTATTATTTTTTTTTATTTTGCACACAATATATGGCTAGCTTACCATGGTCATATATACTTTTTTGGCTAGTCAATTTTTGTTTAATTTTCCGAAGCTTTAATCATTTTTTAACCTTTTTTATTAACTTTTTTTTGTTATAATTAAAGAAAATTTTAAAGAGTTTTTTATAAAAAAAAACATTATTCTAAAAAAAAACATTATTCTAAAAATTTGATGTATCTACACGACGTTGCTTTTGTTTCGTCCTTCAAATACAACACTTTAAGCTGGTATGCTATGTGCACATACCTATTATATATATTAATAAATTCGTGCTTGCGTACATTTTTTTGTGCCTATTTTAATTATTTTTATTGTAATAATTTAAAAAAATAATAACTCCCTTTCTTGTATTGCTATATTAAAAAATATACATATATTCATTGTATACTTTGATGAAAAATATTTATTATATTTTCTCAATGAGACCTAAATAAATGTGTACATATGTTACACTTTATATAAGTATTTTTCTTCATCTTCGTCTTTTTGTTAAAATAGTCACGTATTTATTTTATACATTATTCATGTACCATTCTATATGTTATAATTTGCTTATGTCAATTAGCTATTTTTATCAACATCATAAAAAAAATATGTTTATTCTGACCAATGCATGCAAAAATTCATATATCATTTAAAATGGAATGTGCATAAATGTACAGAAACACATGAAATTTTGTTATTGGATATTTAGTAATAAGAAAAGCATTTGCTTAATTTGGTGAATTTGTTGAACGGATTCGCGACGAATAATAACTATCATTACTTGGGTTATCAAATTCTTGCACACACATATACTGTATATATATTAATCAGTTTATTTTTGTATTATAGTTTTTTTATGTATAGTAAGTTTTTTTTCAGACTAGCATAATATGCCTTTTTAATCTACAAATTTTTGTCTAAAAGGTATTTTTAGTGTTCAACATTTTTAACCACATACTAGTGCAAGTTTTTTTTTTTAGCTAGCTATTTGTGTGCAATAAATTATTAACAGGGAATAAAAAAAAAAAAATAGTTATATAATAAAATCGAGATACACACTTCCATACATTTTTTCATATTTTTAGAGAAGAAAATGAGAATCTATAACTGGGTCAGTTGTGGATTTATAATTTTACAATTCTTTCTGAACGTATATGGAAAGGAATGGTGCAAAGCAAAGTTTGAATATGGGATGTCTGATTATGCAGAATGTCAAAAGGAAGGAGATAATTTAACAAAATATATGATTGAAATAATTCCTGCTAAAGCAAATAATATAAATTTATATTGTGATGTTTCTATAGTTTTATCGAATTCTCAAGGTATTAATACTAAAGAAATAAATATTGGAAGTGAAAAAGAAGGGTTATTTAGAAAGATATATTCTGTTCGAAAAGATATAGATAACCCAGAATATGTTCATGTGAAATTAGATTCTAAAATAAATAATAATAGAAGTTGGAAATGTAAAAAAATAAAAATTTGGAAAGATTATAAATATTGGACTTTTGATTGTATAGGAATATTAAATGAAGAAAAACGAGAAGCAACATATTTTTTGTCTGGTAATAAATTATATACTGCTTATGTTCAAACAGGAAAAGATATAGAAGCAGGTACTACTGGAATTATAGATATAATATTATTAGGTAATAATAACAAAAGAAGTAATACAAAAATGTTACATGAAGGGTTCATATCTGGTGGATTAAAAAAAATAAAATTCCAAGCATCAGATGTAGGAAATTTGGAAAATATAATATTAATAAACAATTCTTATAATGATCCATGGTATTGTGATTTTATTAAAATAAAAAGTGATGATAGTAAAATATATGTTTTCAATGTAAAAAGTTGGATTGGATATCCATATAATAATAAAATAAAAATAAATATAAATACAAATAATATTGATGGAAATGCAAAAGACATAGATTGTCATATACGTGCTAATGATTTAATAGATACAACGAAATCATTAAATAATAATTTCGTTTTACAAAATAAGGTACATATATTTAAAGTTAGATGCCCACAAAATTGTCATAGTTCAGAATTTTCTATTATAGAAGGTACTTCTATACATCCTGCATCTACTTCTATATGTGCTGCAGCTATTTATGATGGTTCATTAACAGAAAGTGGAGGAGAAATTATTGTTACTATAACAAAAGGATTAAATTATTATTATGCAATGGATCAGACGTATAATAATTTAAAGGCAATTGAATTTTCTACTAAAGGTGATGAAAGTGATAAAAACAATTTCTCTTTTTATACATATCATTTGACATCTATTGATGATATAAAAAGTAATATTAGAATCGTTGATTCTTTTGGAAAATTATCTTCTTTAGGAAGATTAGAAATCCGTGTAAATAATAAATGGGGGGCTGTTTGTAAAAAAGGTCCAAATTTTGCATTTTCAGAAGATGCAGCAAAAAGAGCTTGTAAAGATTTAGGATTTCCCAATGGTATATATATTAAAGAAAATTGCTCAAATATAAATGAACAAAATTATTGTGCTGGATATAAATATCCTTTTAATGCTTCTGGTATTATGTGTTCTGGAAATGAACAAAATCTATTATCATGTAATACTGATGATCCTTCATATTGTATAGATCATCATGATGATGTTATAATACAATGTATTAATCAATTAGGTAATGATTCGATCGAAAACGGAACAATTCGACTTTTAGACAGCACCGGTTCACCTACATCTAATGGAATAGGAAGATTACAAATATATTACAATGGAGTATTTGGTTCTATTTGTTCAGAAGGATGGACAAAAGAAACAGAAAAAATTGCATGTTTAGAATTAGGTTATCATAATGTAAAAGCAAATGGATTCTCTCAACATCTATGTAATGATATAGCTGGGGAAAATTTATGTGGTCATGATACAGAAAGAATTAATGCAACTAATTTTAGATGTAAAGGAGATGAACCTAATTTAAAAAATTGCCCACATGAAACATCTGAAGATATTTATTGTTCTCATGAAGAAGATATAATTATTGGTTGTGCAAGTGCAGATGAGGAAGGAAATAATTCAATCAGCTCAACTAACAATTATAAATATGGATTAAATAAACATATGATGTCTATGGAAAAAAAAAAATTTCATCCAAAAATCGAATTAAGTTGCTTTGACAAAATAACATCTAAGGCTGAGTTAAGCAAAGGTAATGTTGGAGATATATTTTTAGTTAGTTGCCCAGAAAAATGTGATGAAGATATTGGAGCAATAAAAGGAACGTTTGTATATACATTTGATTCTTATATATGTAAAGCAGCGATACATGCAGGTGTTTTATCGAGTAACGTTACTGATGATGTGGTTCTTATCATTACCCATAGTAGAAATAAATTTATAGGAACTAAAAGAAATAATATAGAATCAAAAGAATTTATTGGAGAATCTAAAAGTTTCAGTTTAAGTATACCAACAAATTATATCATAATGGAAGAAAGACAAAATAATTCAAAATATGAAGACGAAATTTTAAAAGAAGATAACGATTTTTATTATGAACATATATTTAAAAAAGAAAATAATAATGAACAAGAGAAAAATAAAACATTTTTCGAACATAGTATGCATCTAGAACCCACTTTTCAATGGATAGCTCCATCTTCTTTTGCTGGGTTCAATGGAGATGAAAATCAATATATAAATGCTAATAATCTTCCTAACGAAAAATATATTAGAACACTTTCCAATTTTACTTTTATTATCCATTTTATTCCAAATAACAAAGGAAAAAATAAATGGAGAACAATATTATCTCATAGTTTATGCGAAGGAATATCTATATCTATAGATGAAGAAAATGAATTAATAATAGAACAAAATTGTAACCCTCATTTAGTAAAAACCAAATTTATACCCAAATTTGAGCATCCTTATCATCTTGTTCTAATTTATAATAAATCAAATAAATCTATTTCTTTATATATGAATCAAAAAAAAATTAATCTTGAAAATACAAAATTTGATTTTACCCTAAATGGAGATTTAACAATTGGTAGATCAAATAAACAAGCAACTGATTATTTTATAGGAGATATTAATTTTGTTAAAATATACAAATATATATTAACAGAACACGAAATTAAAGAATCATATAATTCAGTTATTTCAAATAATTATTTAAATGATGGTATGTCTGGAAATAGAGACATAAATATTAAGAAAACACAAAATAAAAAAACAAAAAATAATCGAAAAACTATAGATGGTCGAGATTGTATTACTCCATGTAAATCTAAAACTAATGTAAATAAAAATATACAAATTAATACGGAAGAATTTTACCTGAATTGTTCAGATAATTTACTCAGCGAGCGATTTAATGGAAAAATTGGAGCTCAATTTTTGGCTAGCTGTTTAGAAGATTGTACTAATTCAAAATATATAGTAAAAGGATCTAACAATTATTATACACCAGATACATCTATATGTAAAGCAGTTATGCATTCAGGAATAATACATAAAACAAGAAATGGTCATAAAAATGATGAAAATGATAATAATAATAATTCATTTATTATAAAAATCGTTGAAGGGTTAACAGAATATAAATCATCTAGAGGTCATTTTGGAATAGTTTCAAAATCAGAAAAACAATCACAATTAAGATCTTTTTCTCTTTTTTCAAAAATGGAAGATGATATTTTTACATGTTTTACAGATGCAGCATTTTTACTCGAATTACCTATTGGAACTACAAAAAATGTTATATGCCCAGAAAATTGTCACAAAATAGATAAACAAATATTTGGAACCAATACATATAGTCCTTTATCTTCTGTTTGCAAAGCAGCTATACATGCAGGTGTTATTTCAATAAAGGGTGGGCACATACAAATTGTCGTTGGAAAAGGTCAACAAGAATTTAAATCATCCACCCAAAATAATATTCAATCATATATAGCAGAAAAACAAAATCGTTCATTCACCTTTTTGAAACGTTTATATTAGTTTTATGTAAAATAATATATATTTTCATATAATGCAATTACATTAGTTTAGTCAAAAGTAGCTAAAAAATATACTGAAATTTTTTTTTTTTTTATTATGCTAAAATTAAAAAAATTTTGTCTCACTTATTTTCTATTCAACCAATACAAATTAGTAATATTAAATGGGGGAAAAAAAAAATAATATATTTTTTTACAATTTCATTTATTTTTTTTTTACTTTTTTATTAACTTTTTTTATAAGAAAATGTTTTATTAAACCATTGGTCATATGGATGATACATAAATTACAAACTAATGCATGGATTGTAAATATAAATATATTAATTTATAGAAAATATATATATATAATTAAGAATTACAAAAAGGATTATATAATAATTAATACAATCTCAATGTTTGTACATATATAATATACAACATTTTCCCATACAATATATTATATGAATAAGACTATTAGTCACTTATTCTGTTGCTTTATTTCTTAAATAGAAAATATATTATCAACTAAACAGATTATAAATATAATTGATAATATTTATGCTAAAAAATAATAATTTGGGCACCTTAGTCATTTATTAAAAAAGCATAGCCAAAATGGTTATATTAATATATAGTTGGTATACATAAAAAATAAAAGGAAAATAATAAATGAATTTTTTTATAAAAAAATACATAGAATAACATACCAAAATAAGTGAAATTATTATACGTATGTAGTAGTATATTTGTGCATATTAATTATTCAATTTTTTTTTCAAAAAAAAAGTTGCTAATTTTTTATAAATATTTTACTGTAGCATATATATAAATCCCACTTAAAAGCTAGCATTAGCATAAATAATTATTTCTCCTTATTAATTATACATACAAATTATTTTTACATTTTTTAAACATTTCGACATCAACGTGAAGGCGTCAATAATATATTAATTTTTACGAATTTAAAAAAAACAAAATAAGGAAAAAATAAAATTTTTAATTTAACATGGAATGACGAGTTTTAAATATGACGACATTTTTAATAGTTCCACAGTTTAACTATTATATATAATAATTTTTTTTTTTTTTTTTTTAAAAATACAAAATTATACAGAAAAACGAATTTAAAATACTTACTTTTTTTCTGTTTTTTTTAAGTTATATATATATAAATGTATATATAACTGTATATTGGGACATATGCTAATATGTATAAATTATTTTAATTCTTTTATTTTATATATTCTTTTTTTCCATTTATAATATACATTTTTAGTTTGTCAAAATGGGAGGTAAGAAATAAAGATTAAAAAAATAAAAATAAAATTCATGTTTATACGTTATATTCTCATTAAGTCAAATATGTAAATTATATTTTCGTATGTTATAATATTGAGCATACTCAAGATTGAGTTACTTTAACAATGCTACCACTATTTATAACTATTATTCTTCCGTTGTTTCAAATATATTTAACCTTTTTGATTATATAAATTATATCGTTATTTATTAGTTTGTCAAGTTTTATATGTATATATACGTTTTACTAATTTCATATATTTTACCTTACCTTGTTCAGACAAATTTCGAGGCGGATCAGGGAAGTTTAAAAAGGGAAATAATAATAATCAGGTACATAAAGGAAATATGTGGAAAGGTTCTAATGGAGGAAGAGGCGGAGGAGATGGAGGAGGAAGAGGAGGAAGAGGAGGTGGTGGAGGAAGAGGCGGAGGTGGAAGAGGTGGAGGTGGAAGAGGAGGCGGAGGAAGAGGAGGCGGAGGAAGAGGTGGAGGAGGTGGTGGAAGAGGTGGAGGAGGAAATAAAGATAAAGGATTTAAAAAAGGAAAAGTAATTGTAGTTCCACATAGATTTCCAGGAGTTTATTTATTAAAAGGGAAATCAGATATTTTAGTTACAAAAAATTTAGTACCTGGGGAAAGTGTATATGGAGAAAAAAGATATGAAGTTATGACAGATGATGAAAAAACCGAATATAGAGTTTGGAATCCTTTTAGATCTAAATTAGGAGCATGCTTAATGGGAGGAGTTGGTAATATGCCAATAAAACCTGGAAGTAAAGTTTTATATCTCGGTGCAGCTAATGGTACTTCAGTTTCACATGTATCTGATATGGTAGGTGATGAAGGAATTGTTTATGCTGTTGAATTTTCACATAGATCTGGTAGAGATTTAACAAACATGGCAAAAAAAAGATTAAATATTGTACCTATTGTTGAAGATGCTAGACAACCAATTAAATACAGAATGTTAGTAGATATGGTTGATGTAGTATTTGCCGATGTTGCTCAACCTGATCAGGCACGTATTGTTGCTATGAATGCTCATATGTTTTTAAAAACTGGTGGATGGTTTGTTATTTCAATTAAAGCAAACTGTGTTGATTCTACTGCTAAACCAGAGGTCGTTTTTGCATCAGAAATGGAAAAACTTAAAAAAGAAAGTTGTAAGCCCAAAGAAAAATTAACATTAGAACCTTATCATAGAAACCATGCCATTGTATTGGGAATGTATCGATAGAAATCGAAAATATGGAAACCCGCAAATTAATCGCAAACAAGCCAAAATAGTGAAGCAAATAGCGAACCAAATATCGAACCAAATAGTGAAGCAAATATCGAAGTAAATATCGAACCAAATAGCGAACCAAATAGCGAACCAAATATCGAAGCGAAAAAAACAATAATATATTTAAAATTTTTTCACATTTAAAGCGATATAAATAAACTTGTTATACCCCTAAAAATAATAACAAAAATATATGGGCACTATTTAATAAAAATATTTTATTAATTTTTTTATTATTTTTTTTATTATTTTTTTATTATTTTTTGGGGATGTAAATGGAGCAATACCACACGTATATGCATAGAATGTAGGGATGGAGTATACATATATGCATGGGCATATGTTTCACCTACTTTTTTATATTTGACATTTATATGTTTCAATTTTGCCTCTTTAGTATTTAATAATTTTAGAATCTTTAAAAATATTTATTTATTGAATAAATTTATTTTTATGTATAATTAAACTATGTTTATATATTGTATATATTCATAATTATTAGTTATTCAATTTTTTTTTTTTTTTTTATTATATAAAAATAGCTATTATTTTATATTTAAAAATTGGAAATATAAAAAATATGTTTGATCATAATATATCAAAATATATCAAAATATATCAAAATATATCAAAATATATCAAAATATATCAAAATATTTATTTGTCGTTTAAAACGATTAAGAAAAAAAAAAATTATTTTATTTTCCTTCAAAAAAGAAAGACAGTATATATTCATGCTTAATCACGCATGCATTATATAAATAAAAAAAAAATTAACGAATAACTTATCTCAATTTTAATTTTAAAAATGATAAATTTACAAAAAAAATATATATTAAACAAATATTATTGCAATACTGGCATAACAAATATAGACAACACACACACACACACATATATATGTATATGTATGTATATGTATATAAATTTATATATATATATGTATATATATGTATATGTATATATATATGTACATAAATGTGACTCATTCGGAAAGAAAAAATTTAATTGTGTACACAAAAAAAAAATTATATAATTACAAGGTTGAAATAGGATATAAAAAGTGTATATATTACTTGAGCAAACTATATAAAAGCTTGGATATAAGGTTTGTTCAAATGTGTGTATATATTTCATAATAATGTTTTCAGTTAGTTATTCATAGGTTTTATTATAATTTATATCCTGACTCTTTACATTCTTTTTAATAATCTATTAGATATAACATTTAAAGTGATTAAAACTAAAACTACGAATATAATGGCCAATGAAATTCTTAAACACCAAGTTGCATGTGAATGTTTTTTCATTGCTAATTTAATTTCGACATTTATTTCTTTAACATTATCTTGAGTTTTATCAGTTTGATCATGTACATTTATAATTATTTCATTTTGTTCATTTGCTTTTTCTGCTATTATATCAACATTTGCTCCAATTTTATCTATAGTATCTCCTATTTTTAAAATTTCATCATTAAATTTTTTATCTCTTTCTTTCCATTGGTTTATTATAATTAAGTCGTCTTCATCATGTATATTATTATCTGTTACTTTGGCTAAAAAAAAAAAAAAATAAAATAAAAAAAAATAAAATAAAAAATAAAATAAAATAAAACAAAATAGAGCCAACTTTTGAGAGTTACAAAGCGAAAGAAATGAAATAAAAACTTACTTTCCAACTTTGCCTTATTTTTATATTCTGAAAAATTAACCATACATACATCTTTAATTTGATTATAATTACTTATCTTTTTACATTCAAAAAATTGTTTCTTTAGCAACTCATAAGTTTCGTTTTTATCAAGCAATTCATCTTTAGTAAAAGTATATCTTTGTTTTAATTGTTTTTTTAAAATTTCGTCAAACTTAGTAAAATATGTTTCTAAATTTTTCATATTATTATAAATTATATTACTTCTTTTTATTACTTCAATATTATTTCCATGAATATTTTGAATCTCATCTTTTTCCCTAATACATTTTCTTGTTTCATCTAAAATATTTAATATATGTATTTTTAAATCATTAAATGGGTCTACATTTTTCTTATTATTTTCATTTTTCCCATCTATTACTTCAGTTTTATTTTTCAAATTTTCTAATTTATTTTTTATATCTTTTAAATCGCTTTCATTATTTTTCTCTTTGTCATACTTTCGTTTTGTGCTCATTATTTACACACCAATGGGGTTTATTTTAAAATTTTTTTTTTTTTTTTTTTTTTTTAAAAAAAGACTGGTAAATGGTTATTATAAAACCATGTATATTTTATTTTGAATTTGCAATCCTGTTTACAATCTTGTTTGTTTTGTTAGCTACCCCTACCTCCTTTATACACGAAAATTTATTTACACAATAAAAGCATAATTATATAAAAAGAGATAAACACTATCCTGACAGTTCACGCTAAAAATACTATACATATAATAAGCAAGCAAACAAATAAGTAATTAATTAAGCAAGCAAATAATTATATATGAATTGCAAACACAAGTAAAACTTACATAAATATAATTGTGTACATATTTAATTGTATACTTAAAATCCCTTTTAAATAAAAAAAAAAAAAAACTAAACAAATTAATTTAAACAAAATGATTTAATAAATTTTTTAAAATTATAACTCGATATATATATATATATATATATATATATATATATATATATATATAATATACTAGGATCTGCAATAAAAATATAATATTCTGTTCCTCTCATTTTTTTTTTTTTCCATAATAAAAAGTGAAAATCACAAGATCATAGTAAAAATAATTTATTTTAATTAAATTGCTTAATATGTAAAAATTTTCCTTTTTTCCCTTTTTCCCTTTTTTCCTTTTACATATTTATTTATAATTTTGTTTGATTGTGTGGCAAAATTTATCTTGCCTAAATAAGGAGGAATTTTTTTGCTTAAATATGGTAAAATATATAATTAAAATAAATTAAGTATAATATATTTTTTTCAAAAATAAAAATTTTGCTTAAATTTTGCTTAAATTTTGCTTAAATTTTGCTTAAATTTTGCTTAAATTTTGCCTAAATTTTGCTTAAATTTTGCTTAAATTTTGAATCAATGATTGTATGAGAAAGGGATAGTAACAATATTGCTTTACTTCGTTATTCAAATTTAAAAAAATAAAATATTTTTTAATTTTATAAAATATGCATAATATATATACACATATATATATATATAATAAATGTGAACAAAATTTAATCTCTTTTCCTAAAATCTACAAATTCAAAACATGAAAGCATAAAGAAATAAAATGTAACATTAACAACAAAAAGATATATTAATATTTGGATTGGGGAAAATGTATTATTAATATTTCAAATTTGTTTCCCTTAAACATTATTTTACAATACTATATGAAATTGAAAAGAAAAACAAAAAACGACTCATAATGAATCACATAAAAATTATATACATATAATATTATATACATATAATATTATATACATATATATATATGTAAATGTTTATCAAGTTCTAGGATTTAAAAACAAGCATATATATACACATGGTAATTATATTTGGTGTTATATGAATTTTTATTTTTATTTTTATTTTATTCTCTTAATAATAGAGAAATGTATCCATTATTGTTATTTTTAAATTAATATCCTTTTTGTTTATATTCTATTTATATATAAATTTATCTTTTATAAAATAAGATGAGGTTTATATTCTTATCGGTTTACAATTTGTTATCATAAGTAGCACACCCATCTCATTCATTCATTCATTCATTATTTTACTTATTTGCATATCTATTATACATCATTTCACTTATTTGCATATCCATTACACATTTGCTACTCTTTTTTACTGCCCATTTTTATCCCCATTTATTGTTTCCCATTTAATTAGAGATAAGCCATAACATCTTTCAAAATGTCCACCAATTTCTACATGATTCTATACACAATAAAAATGACAATGTATATATATATATGGTGAGATGTGTATAAATTTTTATATACATATTTTTATTAATAAAATTTTCTCAAAATAATAATGCAATTATACTATATTGGCAATATCTGAACAGCTATATAGAAAAGTTTGCTATTTATTTTTTTTTTTTTTTTGCTACAGTATTAAAAATGGATAAAAATATAAAAAATGCAGAACATACAACTACACATACTCCACCAAAAGTACATGAAACAAATTCTAACGATGTGGGAAATATAAATTATAACAATTCTTACTATAATGGTGTGCTTCCTATGGGTATCAACAGTAAAAATAATTTTGGAGAATGCTTCCCAAACAATCCCAATCTTACCAATAACAATAACATGTATGGTGCATTAGATAAATATTTAATAAATTATAATTATGTCGACCCATCATATTATTCTATAAACCCTAATGCCATAATTAATATGGGAAATCCTATATATTCAATGGGAAATCAAGGGAATAATTCTTATAGTAATTCTGTGGATATGTATCAAAATAAAATTAGTGAACAATATAAATATAATTATAATAATTTAGATCCAAACATAAATAATTCTTTACATTATAATATCCAAGGAAATAAATTTCTGACTAATTTTAACCAACCCGTCTCATCCACTTTTAATAATAATAACAATATTGAAGATAAGAAAAATGTTTTAGAAATGACAAATACATCTACTTATAATGTTAATAATTTATTAAGGAATAATATTTTATCATCAGAATATTTTAGATCATTAATAACTCTTAAAACATTTAAAGAAGTCTTAGATGAAATTCTTTCATATGCTGATCATGCTGAACCATATTGCATTGGAAGTACAAGAGCACCTTCGACACTTTTTTGTTGCCTCTATAAATTGTTTACCATGCATCTGTCGAAAAAGCAAGTAATATAAAAAAGGGAAAAAAAAAGGGGAAAAAAGGGGAAACAGTTATAGAGATGTGAATCTATACTATTTTCAACCATTATATAGGGTTATCTTCCATATATATATATTTTTTTTTTTTTTTTTTTTTTTTGTAGCTAAAAAGTTTAATTGAAAATAAAGAGTCATGTTATGTTCGCGCGTGTGGATTTTTATATTTGAGATACGTCCACTCCCCTTCCAACGTAAAAAACGAAAAATAATAGAATATACTAGAATAGAATAAAATATAATAGAATAGAATAAAATATAATAGAGCAGAACATAACAAACAACTATACAACTATATATGCACATGTATCCATTTCCAATCTTCTGTTTTTATTTGTTTGTAGCTATGGATGTGGTTTGAACCATACATGCTTGATGATGAAGAATTTACAGTTTCTGCAGATAAAAGAAAATTAATGACAATAGGAGAGTATGTCCAAAGCTTATTATATGATGATAAATATTTTAATACAGGTTTGTTTTTATTTTTATAGATTATATTTAGCTCTTTACATTTTATTACTAATGATATAATTATATATATTCGTAAAGAAAGCTTTTCCAAAAAATATAACAAATGTCTATCACATAAATATATATATATATATATATATATAATATATATATTTTTTTTTTTTTTTTTTTCAACTTAGTTTTGCCAAGGCTTCCAATAAAAATAAAAAATATTTATGGTGCACGTCTTATGCTTATGAATGATCATAGAAAACGACATAAAAAAAATAAAGAACAAATATCAAAATTTGTAAAGGGAGAACATATTATGGCTTATGTCAAGTAATTCTATGTTTTGTGAATCCATTTTGCGACACTGCATATTTATTTTTTCCTTATTTTTTTTATTTTTTCCGTATTTTTTCCTTATTTCCTTATTTTTTAATTTTTCACTTAGTGGAGAATGGGAAAAAGGCGAAATTGGCGGTATAGTAAATCAAGGGAAAGAAAAAGTTTTTATTAGAATCAGGAAAATTGACGGAAATGAAAAAATTGTTCATCTAGGATATGTCAAATTAATATCTAAAGATTCGGAAAAAGGTAAGGGTAACGATAGACGCTCAAGTGTCGAGAGAAGCAAAGGCAGAGGAAGAGACAAAGACCGAAGCAGAGATAGAAGCAGAGATAGAAGCAGAGACCGAAGCAGAAACCGAAGTAGAGACCGAAGCAGAGACCGAAGCAGAGACAGAAGCAGAGACCGAAGAAGAAGAAGGCGACGAAGCCGAGATAGAAGCCGAAGCAGAAGCCGGGATAGAAGAAGAAGAAGAAAAAGAGACAATGATGAACGAGATAATTCGGTGCATAATAAATCAGAAGATGATTATATTCGTAATAAATCAAACAAACATAATAGAAGGTCAAGGGATAGGTCACATAGAAAAAGAGATCGATCAATATCAAGTTCGGAATCTGATAAAAAAGGAAGATATAGAAAAGAAAAAGATGAAAATACAGAAGATGAACTAATTAATAAATTTCGAAAAATTGAAAGTCAAAAAGCTCTTGCAACTGGAAAAGATTATGCCCGTCGACCAACTTCTTATAAATCATCACTTACAATAAAAGTAGAAAATATATATAGCCGAAAAAAAAAGAGATCAATATCCCCTAAAAGAATAGAAATACCTGCACAAACAAATCAAAATGATAAAAAAAATACCGAAAATGTAGTTCCAGAAAATTCAAAACTTAAAGAATTAATGGAAAGATACAATAAAGTTGATAATAGCATGAACAGAATGAGTAATGACGATTTAGAAGAAATGGATGTCATGAAATTGGGATAAATCGATTATGCATACGCATATACATACGCATATACATAGATATATACATACATATACAATTTAGTTTCCCATTTTTTTTTTCACAGTCATACATGTACATATATTTATGTGTACATTCCATATATAAATTTTTTGTTTACAAATTGTTCATTTTTTTATTTCATATAATTCTATATTTTTGTGTATTGTCCTTTAAAACAATTTTATATTATCGTCTATTTTGCATATATGATATTTAATAAAAGGGACATAAAATAAAATTAGTTTGACCCATTTTTTTTTAACAACATTGATATATGAACATATCTATATTTGAAGATATTTATAACACAATTTTTGAGTATATAAAAAACAGTTTTTATTTTTTTATGCAAATTTTATATTTAAAAAAAAATAAACTACCATTTTAGTTATTATTTGCTAAAAAATATATACATAGTTTTACATATTTTAAATTAAAAATATGAATTATAAAATATAGGAAATAAAACACAAAAAAAAATTGTAAAAAGAAAGATATTCAAAGTAACTAATCTTAAGAACAAAAAATCAAATAAATAAGAATCTAGGAATATTATTTAATTTTTTTTAGTTCCTTTAATAGTACACATAATATTATATATTTTCAATTTTGTACTTTTGGCTATTTCACTAATATGAAATGCCTTCAAGTAAGTATGTTAATTTTTGTGTGCATAACTAAATACAAATTTATATATTTTTGTAAAAAAAAAAAAACATTTCTATTTATTATTCACAGAAAAATCCTTATAAATATTTAGTAATATAATATCGATTTTATGATTGTTATAATTAGACAATAATTTTAAATTATCCATTTTTTCGAGCAATTTTACTCATATGCATATGTTTTAATAAACTATTTATTTTTTCATAATATTTATTTTTAATCAAGTTACATTTTTTGTTTTCATCATTTTCGTCTTTTTTTTGACAATCCATTATTTTTCTACTATTTATTTTTTTATTTATATGATCACTATTATACATATTAATATTTTCAAATTTTCTTCGAATAGGCTTCTTAATTATACCCTTTATATCGTTATACATTTTTCTTTTATTATCGTTACATCCATTGTTGTTTTTATTGTTGTTTTCATTTCCATCATATTCATCTATTTCTTTTACATTTTTTAAATCATTGAAAATATTAAAAAGATTTGTTTTTTGTCTCTTTACATTTTCTTCTATATTAAACCAATTAAATTTTTCTACATTTATTTTTTTCCTTTCCATGCTCCCTATACTGTTATAAATATAATTAAGATCAAAAATACTTGGTGAGTTGTAGCCTGTTTTTTTTATTTCACTTTCATATTCGTATGCTACTCTTATTTTTTTGGAGTTATGTAATGTGTTATTATTTATAACGTATCTTTTCATTTTTGAAAAAAAAAAAAAAAAAAAAAAAAAAAAAAGTTAAAACTTAAAACTCCATTCCCCAAAATGCATATGCATACATCAGTTTTATTATATATTAAATTGAAAAAAATGGATCCCCAACATAATAATAGTTTTTTTTCTTTTGCATTAATAACATATATGACATATGCAATGTATATATGTATATATTTATTTATTTATATGCATTACATATATTATGTACATGTGCGTATGCATATTAAGTACATATGCCCTTACTAATGCATATACAATATGAATAATATACGAATGCGCATTTGGTAAGTATATATATATTATTATATGTATATATATATATACATATATATTATATGATATGTAAAATATATACACAATAATTTAAATATAACAATATTACTTAACTAATAATTTAAAAATTTGAAACCTTATATAATCTTCCATTAACATTTTGGAAAAAAAAAAAAAAAATAAAATAAGCGTCTCTTTTCACAAGTACACGAGTTTAATTTTTTTTTATTTCAAAGTTTTGAAAATAAAAATAAATAATATTTTTATGGAAACTTTTTTCAATATTTTATTAAATAAATAAATATCATATATTATGTACAAAAAATCGATAAAAACATATTTATTTAAATATTTTAAAAGTAGTTATTTCCTAAATATATGAATAACGAAAGGAAAAAAAAAAAAAAAAAAACTGATATAGTTTATAATTGTTATATCTTCTCCCATTTCATTGTAATAATACAATGTATTTTTTTTAATTTACGATTAGAATTTTATAGAAAGTTTTTATTGACCCATTTACAAATATCCAAAATAATCAAAATAAATCAAGTAAAGAAAAGTAAAAGCTAAAAAAGTATAAAAAACATAAAAAAGGATAAAAAGCATAAAAAAGGATAAAAAAATAAAAGAACGATATTTTATAATAGCAAGACACTATTTAACACGCATATTTACGTCATTTTTTAAATGCAACAAAATAATGCGACTCCTTACGCATAATTTTTTAAAATGGTTAGTGTTAAAAAGAAAAAAATAATATGAATTCGATGATATATTATGATTGGCCCTTATTTATTTTATTATTCCATTTGGGTTTTAATTATGCAAAGTTTAATCGTCTAATTTACTTTAAAATTGTATATGTATGCATGTATATATGTTGATCATTTTAAGCAAGGATATTAGAATGAAAATACATTTAATAAAATTGCCCCGTTGATACAATGCCGTTTTCTTTTTTTTCACATAATCTTATTTTTTATG
Organism: Plasmodium yoelii; assembly: GCF_900002385.2. Classification (NCBI taxonomy): domain Eukaryota; phylum Apicomplexa; class Aconoidasida; order Haemosporida; family Plasmodiidae; genus Plasmodium; species Plasmodium yoelii. The sequence goes on along the minus strand of NC_036182.2, from coordinate 1,552,760 downwards.
ATCACTAATTTGTCTTCCTCATATTTTTATCAAAATATATTTCATGTGTATATTTTTGGGTAATTTTTTATTTTTATAGCAATGAGGCTAAGTGCACAGGGGGATATCCCTTAATAATAAAACTTAACGAAGATGTTGAAGGAAATGTAAATATAATAGAACAAGAAATGAATCCAGAATTTATCAAAAATGTATTGAGTAAAGTAGATTACGAAGTTTTATATAACACAGCTAAACAAGTAATACCTTTGCTACTTTTTATTTATTCATTTCTTCCCTAAATTTTGAAATGTAAAATTGATAGATAAAACTTTTATTATTCTTTTATTTTCCTCTTAGTTTGGAGTAAGTTTATTATCAAGTTACAATAATAACCATTTAGAGGATGAAGGGTTTTTAAATTCAGTCCATCACGCTCTTTTTAAGGTACATTTTTTTTCTAAACCAATAAACCGAAACATATAAATATACTTGTTTGTTTATTTTCAAATAATTAATGATTAAAATGGTTAAAAATTCAGTTAAATATGTACACTAATTTATGATATACACAACGCACACAAATATGTATATATGCTTATTTATTATTATATAGATTCATATAATGGAGGGCTCACTCACATGTCCAAAATGCAATATTTCTTTTCCAATAAAAGATGGTAAGTTTTAACATATATATTTTTTGTAACAAATAACGTTGTAAATATATCTTTATTATGTTTTTTTTTTCACATTTTTTTCATATTTTTTTTTTTTTTTTTTTTTTTTACACTTCATATGACCAGGTATACCTAATATGCTAGCAGCAAATGAAGAATAAAAAAAAAAGTTATATTTTTATGGACAAACTATATAATATTTTATATTTGGATATTCAATAATTATGCACGATTCATCATTATTCAAAAAATATATTTTCGGGTCAGGATAAATGCAATCATTATATAAATATGATGCATTATTTATACTATTATAATTTTTTTTTCTGAACTGTTCATATTTATAATTTTCTATATCAGCTTTATTATTACTAGCTTTTATGTCAATATTTCTTTGAGAATTTACATTATTATTTTTTAAAATAAAATTACCATCAGTATTTGGTGTGTGTCTTATTTTTGGCATATCATTGACAAAGTTGTCAGTTTTTTCATTGTTTACATTTTTGTTAACTTTTAAATATAATTTATCCTTTATATTTTTTTGGATATTTTTTTTATTAATTTGAAAATTTTTATTATTCTTGCATTTATCCATACTAACTTTTGTTTTATGATTGTTTAATTTGTCATTATTCATATTTTTTAAATTAACATTTTTGTAATTTAATATTATTTTCTTAATTATATTTTCAGCTGAACTATTTAATTTTTTATTCAAATAGTTCAATGGTTTATTCAAACACTCTTTAATTGGTTTGTTCATTTTTATGTCATTTTCAATTTCTTCTATATTACTTCCTTTCTCTTTTGGATAGCTAATTATTTCATCTCCATAATTTTCCATTTCATTTTTTTTAATATTATTATTTTCCCATAAATATATGTTTTCATTTGAGCACGAAGAATAATTATCAATAGTCTTTTTTCCCTTATTATTGAACGCAGTATTATTTTTATAATCTATATTTTCACAAGTACAATTATAATCATTTTTACAATTACAAAAAGTATGTTCATTATTTTCTACATGTTTTGTACCTCTTCTATTTTCATTATTCGTTAAAGCCAACTCATTTTCTATCATACTATTTGGAAGAATTCTATTTTCTATGGGATTTTTATTATTATCTCCTTTTCTTACCACAAAAATTTTATAACCTTTGCTTGGGTTATTTAATTCTGCATTTACATCAAATGCATTGCCCTTTCTGTAATTATTCTCGCCGTATTTTAAACTATTCCCTATTTTTCTATTACCATTATTATTACCACTATTATTACCATTATTATTATTATTACTTTTTACTGGTGTGTTAAAAACTGTTTCTATATCTCCCATTTTCTGATTATTAATAATGTAACTGTCGTTTGTATCGATAAAAATATCATTATCTATTTCTTTGGCGATTTGATTGACTGGACCTTTTGTATGTCTATTCCTATCTAAATTAGAATGGTCAGAATTAATATTATTTAAATTTTTTCTAAATATATTTCCTTCTTCTTTTATCATTTGCAATTTGGTCAATTTCGAAACATATTTTGAAGGACGTTTTGCCCCTCGATTTTTAACAAAATCATTATTACCGTTCATTCTTATTTTGTTTTGTTTTGCAACTTCATATTTTTCATCAAATAAATTTAACCTTAAAAAGTTTGGTTTTTCAATTTTAGGAAGATCATTTTCGTTTTCCAATATAGTTTTATTCATTTCTTCATTTATATTTTTCAAAACTCTAGTTTTACAATTGGTCGAAATATCATCGCAAGGTAGTGGCTTAATAACCCCACTATTGTTAACCCCACTATTGTTAACCCCACTATTGTTAATCCCATTGTTGTTATTTATTTTTAAAAAATATTTGCAGTTACTTTTTATTACTCCCTTTTTTACAATTCCTTTCACATTTCGTATATTTTTTTCATCTTTTCGTTTTTCTCCTCCTTTTGGTAATATCCTTTTCATATATCCATCATTTACTATTTCATTTTTTGGAAAGACATTATCACATTTTATTCCCCTTCTTAAATTGTTAACCATTTTAGTATTATAATAGTTATTTTTCCCTTTTAAATTTAAAGCACTTTTTTTTATTTCATTTTCAATTATTTTATTACAAATTACCTTATTATCTAGCTTACCTTTTTCAAAATTATCTGACATATCAATAATATACTTTATATCTGAAGACACATTAATAGGATCTGGTTTTGTATTAACCATAAATTTTCTAGTACAGCAAATATGGGAATTATTTTTTATCCCATTTTTTATTGGATAAACATCAATAAAATAACCAGAAGATCTAGATCTATTATTATAAATATAATGAGGTGGTTTAATATTTTTGTTAGTTTTACAAAATGATAATGCCTCTGATTTATTTCTTTTCATAGAATCCTTATATTTCCTTTCATTACATAGACTATTTTTTTTTATGTATGAAAATAATTTTGAAAATAAACTTTTAGTTCTATTATTTTTTTTTACTGAATTTTTACATGGTGAAAAAAAACAATTTTTACAAAACCCATTTTTATATTTTCCATTCTTAGATAAACATTTAATTTTTATGTTATTTATTTTTTCCATTTCATTTGGAACTTTAGAATCAAAATTATATTTATTCCATATGTTATTATTGTTATTTTTATGCCTAATTTCATTACTATCTTTTAATATATAATTATAATGATTGTCATTCTCAGAATTTATTTTTTTCTTCCATTTTGGACTACATCCTGATAAAAAACAATTTGAAATGTGTCTACAATTTTTATTTTCTCCAAATTTATAAAAATCTAATTCATTTCTTTTTTCTTTCATTTTATTATTAATTGAATCTCTTCGAACCTTAAAACCAACATCATTTTTATGATTCCTTTCTTTTTTTATATAAATTATACTATTATTACTACTACTTCTAAGAATCTCATTCTCATTATATTTATTCTTTTCTACACATATACCTGAACAAATGCTTCTCGATTTTTTTAATGATTTTAATTTTTCACCATCATCTAAATATTCATGAGGAAAAGCAAACACACTATTTTGGCAATTTAGAGAATATATTTCACCTCCACTATTTTGGCAATTTAGAGAATATATTTCACCTCCACTATTTTGGGTTGATTTGCTTAGAAACATTTTTTCTTCTATCGGGATTTTATACCATGTTTTATTTTGGTTTAAGTTTTGGTTGATTCTTTTGTTCTCGTTTTTGAATCCCTTTTTATTTGATTTGATTCTATTTTTACTTTTTTCATCTTCTTTCGCTTTAAAACTATTATTAATGGTAGAAAAATTATTTGACTTTTTATTCACAATATTAGTATCTGAATAATAATTATTTTCTTCAGTTTCATAGGATTTACAAACATGTGCAGAACTATTACGACCCCTTTCCTCAATGTAACAATAAGTACTAGGAAAAGAATTAATTCTAGAATCAATAATACAGTTTTTATTTTCTTGTTTCCTTTTTTTTAAAATAATTTCATATAAATTCGAAGATTTTATGTTACTTAAATTTTGTGTATTTCTATTATCTTTCCAATTTTTTCTTTTAATCTCCTCTTTTATTTTATTTTCCGACATATTTTCTCCAATTGAATTAATTACTTTTGGGGGAGGATGTGAAAATGTTTTACATTTTTTTTTTTTCTCATTTTGATAATTTAATAAATTTATTGGTAATTTTGTTTTATCCTCAATTTTTAAATGTTCACTATCACTTTGAAATATTCCAATTTTTTTTTTTTTTTTCATTCCTTTGTCATATTCATTTAAATGTCTAATAGTTCCATTTTTTCTATTATACCAATTATTATTAGGATCATTTTTTATATGACTTATACTCAATTTATTTTTATCTTTTTCACCTGAACAATATGAACAATTTTGTTCATAATACATATCATATTTTGAAGAACATCTTTTTTTTCCATTTCCATTTTGATTGTTTGGTGTAATCATATCTGAACTACATGTATTGCTATGTATGTCTTCTTCAATTTCAGTTTCCTGTATATCTATATCTTTTAATAGTATATCTTTTTCTTTTTCTCTTAAATATTTATTATTATCATTTATTATTTTAATATTATGTATATTTTTATTTTCATTTTCGACACCTTTTTTATAATTTATTTTGTCTAACTTTTTACACCCAAAATATATTTCATAAAATTTGTCTTTTTTTTTTTCATCAAAATTTTCATTATCATATGATTTTTTTCTTGATATTATTTTATTTTTATTTGGAATAGTGTTACTAGAAATTGAAATTCCTTCTCTATTTCTTATTTCTTTGGAAATTCTTATATCTGAATTTCGTCTCATTTTATCAGTTTTTATGTCATTTACCTTTTTGTATGATTCTATATTTTTGTTTTCATTAATATTTTCTATTTTTTTATCTTTTGGAACACCATATATAGTTTGGTATTTATCCATTTTATTTTTATTTTTTTCTAAAATTTGTTTTCTTTTCGAATTTACCTCCATTTTTTTTCTTCTTTCCCATTCCTCTTCTACACAATTCATTTCTTTTTTTTGTTTATATCCTTTTTTAAAATTCATTTCAAATAGTTCATTACAATTTCTATCGCGTTTTCGTTCTATACATCTACTACATCTACTTCTTCTATTGTTTCTGTTAATTCTTGAGCAATTTTCCCATTGTGCAGATTCACATTTTTTTAAATCATATTTTTTAGAATTTTTAATAAAATCTTTTTTTTTAATTTCATCATACTTCAGTTTTGCTAAGTCTGTATAATTATTATTATTATGAACATGATTCAAATTATTTGTTTTGTGTGCATTACTCAAAGTATCATTTGTTATTATTTGTTCTGTAATTGAATTTTCACATTTTTTGCATTTTTCTTTTATTTTGTTTTCTTTTACTATTCCTAATTCTATATCTCTTTTTTTTGTAGTAGAACAATTAGTATTATCTTTACAGTTTCTATAATTTTTACTAGCCATATTTTCTGAATTTTCATGCATCAATTTATCTGACTTATTACTGTCGAAATCATAATTTATATCCAACTCGCCAAAAATCGAAACTTCATAAGATGAGTTTTCATCTGAGCATGCAGAAGAAAAGGAAGAATAACTTTCTTCATTATCTCTTTCATTATTTATCGAAATTTTATTTCCATCTCTTATGTAAGATTTTGTACTATTTACTATTGGGTATTTTTCTTTTCTCTTTTTAATCTTATTATTATTTTTTCTTATTATTTCATAGCTTTCATTTTCGTTCTTTATATTTTCTTTAAATCTATGGTTATTTGCTATTTTATATACATTCCCTCTAAGTACAATATTATCTCTCTCTTTTTTTGAATTGCTAGTTCCTTTATTTTCTTCCTTTGTTATATGAGTATTTATTAAATATTTAAAATTTTCATCAATATTTTTATTTTTTATTATAATTGAATAACTTTTATCTCTTAGTTTTTTTAAATTTTTTTTATAATTCAAATTGTTTTTTTTTATATTGTCTTCATGTTTATGATTTTTACTGATTTCATCCCCCTTGTCTTTTTCTATTTCCTTATTTCCTATACAACTAATCAATCTCTTTCCTTTTAATTTACTATCTTTATAATTTTCTTTTATATTAGTAGACCCACAGAAAATTGAGCATTTATCTAATCTTATTGGCACGCTTTCTATTATACTTTCACAACTATCATTAATTTTATTATTAAGTTGACATCTTATATATGATTCATTTAATTTATTAGAATCACTTTTTCCATTTGATGTTTCTACAAAATTACACAATCGACTTACATATGGGTTCCTAAATTTTGAATGTCTATTTTTTCTTTTAATATTATTTATTTTAATATTTTCTGGAAATTTTTTCTCAAAATTTTTTTTTTTTTTTTTTGTTTGATTTGATAATTTCTTCTTACTTTGTTTTTTTTCTACTAATGAGCTAATATAAAATGGATTTTTTTTTGTTTCGTTTCTGTTGAAACTTGTATATAAATTGGAATAATCATTGGATATATCATATAATTGAAAATTTTTATTTTTTTGATTTGGCTTTTTTATGTTATTACATCTAAAATTAACTAATATATTTTCTTCTGGAAAATTATATATCCTTTTTAGTTTTGAATCATTACAATTTATTTTCATTTTTTTTATATCATTAGTATGATTATTTCATTTACTTTTTCTTTTTTTATGTTTTATATTTCGAAAATAAAAAGAATAACTTTTATTTTTAATGTCTTTTTTTTTATTAATTTTTAAAACGTAATAAGGAAATATGTTACTATAATATAACTACTACACACTTTATACTTCTATATAAATGAACTTATATATATTTATATCTTTTTAATGTGTAACTATTTATTAAAAATTATTATGCATTCCTATTCAATATAAAAAAATATATAGAAAAACCAATTAAACATGTATAAAAAAAAACAGAATCAATTATAGTATAGAACATTGCATAAATATGTAAGCATATATATTTTATCTTTGATTACATTTGCATTCTAAATACATAGAAAGTTAACAAGACATAATTATTTTATTTATTTTAATTTTTTTAATGTTAAATACAAACAATATATATTTAATATTTCAATTTAAAAAAAAAAATTCTTTTTATACCTATTGTAAAATTGAAGTGCTACAACAATCAATATACCAAACTTTTAATTTTTTTAATACAACAACATTATTAACAACTATATTTATTTTATTATAAGCATTAAAAATAATTTCTATTTTATTTAATATTTTTATAGATACCTTCTCATTTTATTTTACACCTTTTCATACGTAAAATAACTGCACACTATAAGCACAAACTATGATACCTACTTAGAATGTCTACCCTTTATTTAAAATACCGTTGTATATATTCTTTTACATTTTATAGATACGATAATCAATGATTTTTTTTCCTATATATCATTAATATGGCATTAAATAATATTCGAAAAACAGTAAAAAAAACACACCTGATACTTTGTTTGATTTAACTTCTAAGTTAAAACTTTTTCATCATTAATTTTACTGTTTAAGAAAATTGGAACATATTCGAGTTACCAATTGGTGCTCCAAAAATACTAAAGTGGCCAGTCATTAATATGATTACCTGCATGCGCACGCTGGTACATTATTTTTAAGTTCTTCAGAAATTGAGGGCAAATTATGACAAGATAAATATTAGAGAAATCACATGTTCGTATAACATATACATATATATATATATATATATATGCATATATTGAAAGGAAACAATTTATATTTTTTAAATATATCTACAAACATAAATTTTCGCACGATTTACATATAACTCATATTTTTGTTTCCTAAATATGGGATATTTAAAAATGTGCTTTTACCCTATATTATAAAATTATTTTTCAGGCAAAATTTTTTTTTATAAACAAACAGAAACCACTAATGTGGCAATTTCACGCCAAACAAATATTTTTAAAAATGCATACCCATGCAAATTAATTTGTAAATGGCTATATTAGCTCATATATGTAATATTTTTTTGTTTCTCTTTAAAATTAATTTGGCGATATAATAATCATACGAATGCTAGACAAGCTTATAAAGGGATAATATTTTGTTTGAATAGTATGTAAATTTTAAAGAGAATAAGACAAGATATTCTCAAAAAAAATAAATAAAAACCTCCAAAATTAAATTAATTAAATGATATAAGATTAATTAAAATACAAACATATATAGAACAAGTCTACATAACGATATTTAAATAACATCATGAGACAATTATTATTTCAATTCTTTTATTTAAAAATATGTCCATTTAACAGTATAAAATTAAGTTAATAAAAACACAAATAGTAAACATATTGTAAAAAAAAGTGATACATGATTTTCATCAAATTTTTAATGTGTTGGCTTTTATAAATAATTATATTAAATTATAAAAATTAATTCTTTATATATTTCCAAAAAATGCATGTCGATTGATTAAAAAATTATAAATATGCAACTAGCTTTATACTAATTATTTTTTACACACAAAAAAAAATCTGACATGTTCATATAACCTTTTAGCACACCAAAGTCTATTTTTTATGGTTTAAAAAAAAAGAGAAAAAATATATATATATATATTATGTGACCATACAACTTTTTATGCACGGCAAGGTTGATTTTTGATGATTTTTAAAAAAAAAAAAATATATTACGTGGTTATACAGCTTTTTATGCACAGCAAGGTCGATTTTTTGTAATATTAAAATAATATATATATATATATTATATATTATATATATTTATTTTACATATTATTTTACATATTATTTTACATATTTATTTTTCATATTTATTTATGCTTGTTTGGTTATAATTTTTTATTTATGGATATTTATTTATACGTATTTATTCATTCTGTCTTTTTTAATTAAATATTTTCGTTTGTTTTACAAGTATAATATGTGTCTATTTCCCAACTCGCAACCACATTACGTTATATATTAAAAAAAAAATTTTAATCTTCGAAGCATCAATCTCATACATTGTTGCAACAAAACTTATTTACGAAAAATGGACGATAGAAATACGCAAGTTTCAATTAATCCATTTCAAGCAGCCCCTAGTAATGAAAGTTTCGACGTGCCTGATAGGTATATCCTTTCAAATAAAGCAAAAATTTTTTCCTCGACATATTTTTTTGATGGAAATTCATGGACAGGATTAGAGAAACCGTTATATCTTAAAAAAACGATATTCGATGATGATAGACTTCTTCAATTAAATCCTGTTAACGAAAAACTCCCACCGATTGAATTAGAAGCATCTTTAAGTGGAAAATATGATATTAAAGTTTACCGAAATCGTGAAATCATATTAGGTATTGAAGGAGAGCAAAAAATATTAATAAAATTGCCAATTACAAAAAATATTATAACATGGAATAGTTCTCAACGTTTACCAGTATTACCAAAGGCATGGAGACCAACTGTTTTTGTATTAAACTCGTGTAATATATTTGTTAGAATAATCCCAGAGAAATGTTTAGTTATTAGCAAAGTTAATAGTGCGGATTCTTTTAAAGTGACATGTATTGATTACTATGAAGGATTTTGTTGTTGTAACCCTGTTACCAATTTGGCTTTATTATATGGGCAATATGAACAAAATCAAGTATTTTCCATTATGAAATTACCAAAGCTTCCTTCCAGTAATGGGAAATATAGCTATTTTTTACAATTTTTTTCATGGGGGACAATGATTATACCCAAAAGCGTTGAGGTTATTAAAAGTGGAATTTGTAGTTTTAAAAAAAATCCAATTGCTTTATTAATTATCCCCCCAAAGATACATATCTATATAGAACTAAAATCATCTTCCCCAGTAGCTGACACATTGGAATATAAAAAGGATTTTCTTATTACAGCAAGGAAACCAAATATTACCGATATAGAATTTTATTTAATTATTCAAGATCAATTAACTATATATGAATATTCTTACGATCTTCGCATAAATAAGGATAAGGCACCAATAGCTTACTTAAATATTCCAATAAAATTTAAAATTGATAAAGAAGAAAGAGAGAAAAAAAAAAAACAACCATCACATAAATGCAAGTGGACCTTTATTGATTCAAAAGAACAGAAAACTATGAACGATGTATGTGCCCATGCAGAACATATTATGTCACCAGACTTAGCATGCATATTCGACGCTGAAACAGGTTTGATAAACATTCAAAAAAAAATTACCATGTTGAAAGTGTGTTATATATAAAAACTTGTATGACATAATGTATCATGATTTTATTAAACGAGTATATATTATCATTTATACTTTACATATATATAGACATATATACATACACATTTATATTTATTTATATAGGAACGTACTATTCCACAGAATATGGGATAAATTATTGCAAAACTTTTAAAAAACTACAAAAATAGGATCATAGACTAAAATCCGAACAAGAATTCGCATATATATGCTTGCCATATAAGACATATGTTGCCCACAATATGATTGATAATAATGCTTATATTTTTCTCATCATATTTATCAAATTATTATTATTGTTTATAATTGTGCAAACAATTTTAATGCACACTGCTTGAGATGTGAAAATGGGTATACCCCAATAAAATATATCTTTTAAATAAAACATATGGGCACATTATATATATTTTATTTTTATATGTATATGTTTATATATTTATTTTATCATTCGATGTTATCTATTTTTTTCCTAAAAAAATATATTGGCTCTTTGTATAACTTACTATACATGCATAATATATTGCCATAAATTTTACATAGTAAGAATGTTACATATATATGCATTATTTGTGTGCCATCATAATTATAAAATAGATTAAGGCATATTTTATATTTTTTCCTTTTGCCTTTTTTATTATTCATTTGATGGAATACTTAATTATTTTGCATCCATTAATTTTTAGATTTTTGTAAATATGTTTTCATTCAAATATAAGTAAATAACAATTATATCATCTTATACCAAAAATAAATAATATATAGAGTCGAGACAAATGTTTTATATTATACTAAATGGGTTATTTAAATTGGAAAATAAATAAAAAATTAGTAAATCATAGTATAACATAATAAAGAGGATATTAGAATAAGGGGAATATTAATAAAATTAGATTTACTGTTATCATTAGGTTTCAAAAAGCGAAATTAAAAAAAATGCAATACTTTTTTTATTATGGAAATATTTTATAATAATTATGAGCATAATTTTTTTATAGAAAATTTATGTAGTAATCTAAGATTCATGCTATAAAAATGTTATATTATTTTATTTATTAGTATATATATATATATATATATATATATATATATATAATGGTGTTTTACACTACAATATAATTAAATATACCTATATACTTATTACTAAAATGTAATGATGCAATATTTATTTCCATTTTGATCTTTATTTACCCTATGTTTTTTTGTTAGCATAAAGGGGTTCCCCGTAATATTCTCTAAAACCTAAAAATACTAGGGGGGTATATATACCATTACACATAATACCGTATTATATATAATAATAAATGAGGGAAAATAATAATTTGTGGTGCATTTCCTTTATTACTTTAGAATTTATGTTCTTTAGGAAACATAATTGCTTTTATCAAATAGTATATGCGCATTTGGGGGGGGGAGTCATATCCCACATCTTTTATTTATTTTTTTTATCGTAACTTTTTCTAAAAATTATATGTAACTTAAAATAATATTGCGTATTAAATGATATATATCCCTCCTTATACTTTAATTTTAATATTAATATATTTCTCAAAATATGACGCCCTTAAGTATTTTTATATGTCATTATATTATATAATAATTAATTTTATACCTTTTTTTATAAGGGCAGGCATGATTATTTTTAAATATTTATTCAAAGAAAAAAATACTAACTTTGTCGGGTACTCAGAATTTCAATATATTATACTTCTTACATATATTTAAACTCTAAAGTAAAAAATGCTAAACAAAAAATAAATAAAATAATAAATAAAATAATAAATAAAATAATAAATAAAATAATAAATAAAATAATAAATAAAATAATAAATATAAATAATAAAAATTAATAAAAAGTAAAGGCAATAAACAAAATATTTTCATAAGCTGGATCAAAAAAAGCTATATTAAATATAAACTTTTTTCCTATATGCATATATATTTTTAAATTTACAATATTATTATATAAAATATATATTACTTTGTAAAATATATACTTCAATATAGTTATTTTATAATATAATTATCTCCCTTTTCTACCCCAGACGTTTTTTACGGCTAATTAAACAAATTTTAATATTTTTTCCATACTTTTTTTAGCCTATATATATAGTTTAGGAATATACATATAAAATAATAATTTACATTTTTTCCTGTAAAATTATTATTCCTTTATTAATATAATATTATCAAAATTAAAATAATAATATTTTTTTTTTTTTTTAATTTATATGTTTTTTTGTTATTATTCTGAAAACAATACAATTATATTTTCATTAATTAAACACCATTTTATTATTAAGAATTAAAGAATATTTTAGGTAAGTTTAAACATTAAAATTAGTTAATGGAAAATCTCGATTTTTTTTGGAATGTATATTTCCCTCATGGCCTTTAAGAATTATATATATATATATATAGTTATATTTTTTGGGGAAATGTGAAGCATTTGAATAAATTTCCCATATAAAATAATTATTCCCCTTATTAAAGAGATTGGGAAAATTGTTCACTTTGTATTATACACTCATATATGTATATACTGAGAATGTATTTGTTATTCAGTCATTCATAAAGTATATATATATATATATATATATATATATATATATATATAATGGCTAAATGGGGAGGAATACATAAGTTTTTTTTTCATTAAAATAAAATATTTTTTTGCTATTAATTTATTTTTTTTTATATGATCCACGTCATTATTTTTACATTATTATGCTTTACAACATATATATATATCCAATTTTTTTTTTTTTTTTTTCCTTTGATTAGTTCAAGATGGAATATTCCGAAAAAGAATCAAACTACTCCAACGGACTGATGCGAAATGGTTCGGCTTTTGGGCAATTAAAATTTGATAACATAAAAAGCTTTAAAATTCAAAAAAAATTTCAAGCATTATATTTTATTATATTTGTTTGCATAATTGGATCCATATTTGCATATTTGGTTGGAAGTAATTACTATTCCACCAAAACCACCGACATAAACAAAATTATTGCAAACTCCGAATATTTAACAATTCGTACAAAAATCGATAGACCACGTGATAAATTATTAAAAAAAGTAATGAACCAAAATGTATCTAATTACATTAAAGAATCATTCAGATTATTAAAATCAGGTTTATTAAAAAAAGAGCATCTTAGTAAATATGATGATGGTATTGAATTAGAACAAACCATCGGTTTAGCATTTTTTGGTACTGCTTCATTAGGAGATAATAAACAATCCTTTACATTTATCCTTGATACTGGTTCATCTAATTTATGGGTTCCAAACACAGACTGTAAATCAGGAGGTTGCCCATACAAACACAGATATGATTCATCAACATCACATACATATGAAAAAGATGGTACACCAGTAAGTATATTATATGGATCTGGTGGTATAAAAGGTTTTTTTAGTAATGATATATTTACTATTGGACACCACACAATACCATATAAATTTATTGAAGTAACTCAAACTGATGATTTAGAACCAATTTATACTGCATCTGAATTTGATGGTATTATAGGATTAGGATGGAAAAGTTTAGCTGTTGGAAATGTAGAACCAGTTATTGTTGAAATGAAAAAAAGAGGACAAATTGAAAATGCAGTATTCTCATTCTACTTACCAGAAGCAGAGAAATCTATTGGATATTTTACAATTGGAGGTATTGAAGAAAGTTTTTATACTGGTGATCTTACCTATGAAAAATTAACTAATGAATCATATTGGCAAATTAATTTAGATGTAGCTTTTGGAATAGTAACTCTTGATAATGCTAATATCATTGTTGATAGTGGTACAAGTGCTATCACAGCTCCATCAGATTTTCTTGAAAAATTTTTAAATACCATAATGAGTATTCCAGTACCTTTCCTTCCATTAAGAATAGTTTTATGTGACGATCGTAACTTACCAACTCTAAAATTCACATCTAAAAATACAACATATACTATTGAACCAAAACATTACTTACTTGAACTTGACCCAATGGCCGAAATATGTGCTGTAGCAATTGTAGATGTAGATATTGATCCAAAAACTTTTATTCTTGGAGATGTATTCTTTAAAAAATACTACACCGTTTTTGATTATGATAATTCAAGAGTTGGTTTTGCACTTGCAAAAAACTAGATGAAAATAAAAATAAAAATAAAAAAAATTATATATGATATATTACGCATACCATAATATGTCTGCTTTTATATATTTTATGTGAATATAATCATATATTTTTTTTTAACAAAAACAAAATTAATACCATAAGGTTAAAGAAATTTATCCAATAAATGGATACTATAATATTCACATTAATATATATATCATACAAATAATAATATGCTATTGAAAACATAATTAGTAGTAAATCACCCTTTTATAATTCTTTTTAACGAGTATATCTTTTTAAGACCTTTAATTAATTTTCACTATTTTATGCGTTTATGTACGTATATATATAGCCATAATTGGCATCTTTTAAAATGAATTTTTTTTATAGCCCATTTTTTAATATTCATGGAATGTTTATTCATTTTATTTTTAAATGAATATTGTTGCGGCCCTTTTTATATTTCATTAATAGTTTGTATATACGATAAACAAAAGGTGTGATGTAAATCATAAAAAATAGACAATAAAACCGACTTATAGCTTATTATATTTGAAATGATAAATATTTACTGAAAGTTAAAAAAAGAAAATTCTTTAGAACCATAGAATCTTTTCTTGGTTTCACCTTTGCTGGTGAGGATGAACATGTTCCTTATTATTTTATGCACTTGATAAAATGCTATGCCTATTTCGATACCTCTTATGGTACCTCTTATGACGCCTTTTATGACCCCTTTTATGACACTTTTTTTATGACACCTTTTATGACGCCTCTTATGATAGTTACACATTTGGGGGCATGTGGGAAATTAAAAAATATCAGCTCTCCATGAGCATTTGCCAAGTGTAGCATAAATTCGGCATATTTGATTTGTAGAAAAATATTATATAAAATTTTATTTATTATATAAAATTTTATTTATTATATAATAATATAGGAAAGTTTAAATCGTAGAACCATTGACATTTTTTATATATTCTTAAAAAAAAGGATAATAAAAAAAAAGTAGAAATAATAAAAAATAATAAACAAAAAATGAAAACACTGAAAAAAACCATATCTAAAAAAAAATAAAAGAGCAATATTATATTTATCTAAACATTTATTTGCATATATCCCTACGTCTTATTCGCTCTTTATATACTATATCATCAAATTTTGACATAATCCATTGCATCTGTATGGGGTACATCAACTTATTGCAATTATTTGCATCTATGCATATTTATATGCCTTTATATATTATATAGATTCTTAATTTTGTGAATAAACAACTAGAGGTTCTCTACCATGGGTTCTAATATGACGGATAGTATTATATCCAGATATAGGAAGAACATGTATATATAGCAATATATGCTCCTCAGGTTTTTCTAATTATTATGAATTGTACAATTTTGGTGAGAATAATTTATTTAATTAAAAAAAAGGAAAAAGTGAAGTGTCTGTGTCCAAACACAAAATATTTATCCAAGGACATATGGAATATATATATACATTGTGATTTCTTACTCATTTAACAATCATAAAAATTTTTGATTTTTCTTTTTTTTTTCGATTTTTTTCCAGGAGGATTAATATTATTACTAGTTATTTTTTTTTTGTCCTCATTTAGAAATTCTTTGGTATATTCTTTTTCCATTTGTTTTCTATATGCTATGCATTGTTGTTTAACATTTTCAATTTCTTCATATGTCATATTTTTTGTAACTAAAAATCTTTTTGCTCTTCTTTTTCCTCCACTCACTTTATATTGAGCAGTCCAACTACTTCGGCTTTTTTCAAAATAAACACCTGACACTCCAGTAGGTCCAAAAACTTCTCTTAATTCTTCTTGATCTAGACTTGTAAATTTTTCTAATTTCTTAACTCTTGGAGATTTTATATCATAATTTGATCCATATGTTGATTTCACTGATTTATTTTTTTGTTCCATTTCTTTATTATTTAATAATTTATTTCTTCTTAAATTTCGCAATTCTCTACTTGTTAATGTTGGCTTATTATTATCACCATCTTTATTATTATTATTATTATTAAACGTTTCGTCATAATTATTTTCTGACCATATTTTATTTTTTTCTTTATCTATACCTTTATTATTTTTTATGTAACATTTTCCATTTCTTTTAACTTCCCCTCCATAACTTCCTCCTCCTATATCAGTTCCATCCATTTCATTTTTACATCTGATTCCTTCTGTTTCTGAATTGTTCATATATAATATTTCACCAAGCATTTTATTCATTTGGTCAATGTTATTTTTTTTTATCATATAATATTCATCAGATTTAACATCATTATTAAAACATAATTTATAATTTGAATTAAAATTTTGTGATGTACTTGCAATATTATTACAGTTACAAAAAAAATCGCTTTCTTTTATAAACACTTCGATTTTATTATTTTCATTATAATGGTTACTATTTGTTTCAAAGTTATCATATTGTGCTCCTGAACATACAGAACAACATTTTGTTAAATTTATAGATGATATTTCTAAATTATAATGATCATCTTCATTTTTATTTGTATCTATATAATACATTTCATCTATTACTCTTGTTTCATTTTCATCATCATCTTCATTTTTTTCTCCATCATAAAATATCGAATTTAATTTTTGATTTTCAAAAATACCTGTTTTTAAAATTATGTTATTTTCTTCATTATTGTTTATATCAAAATATTTATTTTTACCAAAACTTGAATAATATCCACCATTTTCTAAACCACCATGAATATTCCATCCTTGTCTTATTAATTTACCTTTTTTATTTTCAAGATAATAATATAATTCATTTAGATCTGCCATTAATATATTTAAATTATTTAATATTATATTGTTTGGTAAACTTTGACTTGTTTTTAATTGATCATTCAATTTAGGATTATTTTTATCTTCTTTCAAAAAACATTTTTCATTTTCATCATTTTTATCATTTTTATTATTTTCATCATTTTCACCATTTTCACCATTTTCGCCATTTTCATCTAATAAATTATATTCCTTTTTTATATCATTTTTATTACAACTTTCACCGCTTTCTCCAGATATTTCAAAAGCCTTTGTATTCATATCTTCTACATTTTGGTCTGTTCCTAAAATATTATTGTTGCTATCCATCAGTCCATTACTTTCAACATAGTTTGTACTTATTGCACAACTACTGTCAAGATTTTTGCTGCTATCAAGTGTATCCCAATTTTTTGATCCACTTTCGGGACAAACCGAATCAGCACCTCGACAGTCATCACTATTTCGGCAACCGTCACTATTTCGACAGCTCGCCTCCTTGTTATCTTCCTTTTCCAATAGTGACTCTTCTTCTGTTTCATTTTCTGACATAGGGGGAATGTTATCAGACGTATTGTTATTTTCGTCATTTTTGTCATTTTCACAATTTTTATCATTTTTTTCATTTTTTTCATTTTTGCCAACACTTTGACTTTTTTCATCCAACAAATTGCTCCTATTTTCCAGCATCCCATCATTTGTTGTATTACCAACTTGAGCACTTTCAATATGATTACTTGAAATTGGTTCATTTTTATTTATTATAAATTCTTTGTTTGAATTACCATCAAATGTTGTAGCTAGCGAATTTCCATCGCTTCCAGCATTAAAATGATCTTGCCCTTGTATATTTTCGCCATGTTTTATTTGATCATTTTTGCAAGCATTCTCTTCATTTTGGCCACCATTCTCTTCATTTTGGCCACCATTTTCTTTATTTTGGCCACCATTATCTTCATTTTCGCAAGCATTCTCTTTACCTTCCGTTTTAGTAATCATCAAAATAAAAGTCTCAACAAAACTATTTACAAATTTTTCTGTTATTTCTTTTTTAAAATTATCACAGGAAAAAAAGCTAGTGTCTTTATACTTTTCAACAAAAGATGTTATTTTATTTTTATTTAAATAAAATGAATTCAAATTTTTTGTAATATTTATCATAGTAGGTGAATGTGTATTAATAAATAATTGTAACTTTTTTTTAATATCTGTTTTATCTTTTTCAAAAAAATTAAAATAAGTTGAGCATGTGTTAGTTTTATTTTCATATATATGTTTATATGGATTATATATAAAATTGAAAAATTGAGATTCTTCATTTTTACAAAAGCCATTATATAAATAATTATTATTTTTTATATCATCATAATTTAATAAATTATTTAAATTGTTTTTACATTTATAATCTAAGTCATTATTAAACAAAAACATATTTTTATTGTCGCTTTCGACATTACCGGAATCATTATCTTTATTATTTTTATAACTCGACAAAAAATAGTCATTATATTCTTTGTTATGAGTATTTTCTAAATTTTTACTAAAACATTTTATATTTTCATCATTTTCGTCATTATTTAATTTAGGTTTTTTATTTTCTAAATTATTTGATATTTCATTTTTTTGTTTTCTTTTTTTTTTCTCATCGTCTCCTTTCCTCAAACTTATATTATCATCTGTTTTATTTTGAAATTGTTCATAATTTTTTAATTCTGAAAAGTTGTTAACACTCATATAATTTTGAGCATCTGTGGAACGACTTGAATTTCTATTTTTGTACGAAAAAATTGATAAAGAGGAAAATATTTGAATACTAATTAAATTAAAGTATATATAGCATGAAAATATAAATTTTTTTAACAAAAAAAAGTACATATATATATCATCTTTACTACATAATATTTTATATAAATGATAATTAAAATTTGACATCGGCCCATTATCTGTGCATATATAAATAGAACACCATTTTTTTTTCTCAGTAAATAATAATTGATATATAGTTAAACAATTTTCTTTTATCATTCTAATATCAGAATTATATGGATTTGATGTGTAAATAAAAAATCGGCAAGAATCACCAAGTTTTTCTTCATAAAAATTTTTTATATTTTTTTCATTATTACATGTGCTTAAATCTGATGCAGTATTGTAGTAATACATTGGTTTGTTATTATTATTATTATTATCATCATTTTCTTCTTTCTTTTTTTTTGAAGTGTCATAACAATTTTTATTATTTATATCACATTTGAAATGGAAGTTTAAATCAGTAGTTATATTGTTACATGGTTCCTTTATCGTGGTATTGAAATGTTCATTACTTCCTTTTATAGACTCTTGACACAATTCTTTAGAATCATTTTCATGTTTTTCTGCCTTCAAATTAATATAATTTCCTACAATGCAATTCGTTTCGTTATATTTATCATCATCACCGCTTTCATTTTTGCCATTTTTATCATCATTGCTTTCATTTTTGCCATTTTTATCATCACCGCTTTCATTTTTACCATTTTTATCATCATCGTTTTCGTTTTTACCATTTTTACCATTTACATCACTTTCAGATTGAAGGAAATTATACTTATCAGTCTGATTTAGGCCCACGTTTTTGTCTGTATTATTTTTATTTATATTATTGTCTACAGTTTGGTCAGTAATAATATGGTGTGTTAAGTTTAATTGTTTATCTAAATCTTTGGATAATTCTTCATTTTGTTTTATTTCTTTATTATCCTGAACTTGTTTTAATACATCATTTTTTATATCGTATTTTTTATCACAGTTTTCATTAGTTGATGTGTTATTATTATCATTTTCAGTCGTTTTATTTTCTTCCTCTTTTGGATTATTTTTTATATTATTAATTATATTCAAACATAAATTTTTAAATTTACCTGATGTATTTATCATGGTGTTTATGCATTACATTTTTAAAGTTTATTTTTTAGAAAATAATAAATGTAATTCCTCAACTATTCATATAAATATATTGTATATGTTGTATATATTCTTATGCAAAATGATAAATATATGTATATAAATTGATTGCGTCAAAGGACGATTACTAATAGAATCGTGAAAAAAAAAAAAACAAAAAAAATATGTGTACCAAAAATAACGGTGCTAGTATTTTAAAAACAATACAAACACACATATATATAACGCATCTTTAATTAGATATAATAATGCATAGCGTAGAATATAAAATATATAATAAAATATTTACATAGAAATAGTACAACTATTACAATATTAAATTTGTCGAAAATATCACAAGGCTTGGCCTTTCTAGTTTTCATATACTATTTCAAAGGAATTATTTTATACTTAACTTTATATATCTATTAATACAAGATTGTTCTTTGAAAGAAATATATATAATACATACACATATAATACATACATATATAATACATACATATATAATACATATATATATAATACATATATGCATATTTATATATATTTTTATAATGTTGCAACTCAATATGCATACATATAATAAAGTAAACACATATATATATGCATATATTTATATAATAAATTTGTAACTACTATTTAATTCCCTATGACATATACAATGTAAATTCTATATATCTATAATCTGCTACCAACATAATTTTTTTTTCTTTTTTGTTCATTTTTCTATTTTTTTAATATGAACAATTCGAAAAAAATGTTACATAAATGCAAACGTATATATGTATAATATATATAATACATATATAATACATATATAATATTTATATAATACATATATAATATATATATATATAATATATATATGCATATTTTTTTTTACATAAACAGTTATAGTATAGTACGTACGCAGATCAAATGAATTAAAATATTCATTCTGGATAAGTATGCAACAAAAGGAACCAGCTTAAAATATGAGCAAATTATTTATTATCAAAAATATAAGTAATGTATATATAATTCCACTTTTTTTTTGTTGTTTATCTCTATGCATTTATTTTACCTATTAAACTGTAGAAACAAACCAATTATACATTTACAAAACAATATATAAATTATTTAAAGCATATGCATATAACATATATAGAGAGAAAGAAATAAGTATATAGATGTATAGAACATTATCTGTACAGATACAAAAATTAACTATATATATATATGTATATATATATATATTATATATATTAAAACAATTTGAAAGTTAACTATTTTATAACCAATGGTTAAATGAAGTTATATATAAATATGTTAAATAAGTAATTGCATTTTAATTTTAGAAAAAATGCATATAATAAATAAAAAATATATATAGATACAACTACATACAATCATATTTGTATGCACATGGTCATATAATTTTTAATTGCATATGTATATATATATATATATATATATATAATGTATCTACCATTTAAATATGTAGTTGTCAGTCTTGAACTTAATAATTTTCGATATAATTTAAATAGAAATAATTTAAGAATTAATTATTTTATATTAATTTAAAGAACGTTTAGGAAAAAATATATAATTTAAATAATATATATAAACCCCAATTTTCAAGATGGGTTATTATATTAAAACTGTTTAAAATCGCTATAACACAAGAAAGGATGAAAAAGGGAATATAACATAATATATATATATGTATATATATATAAATTATTTATTATATATATATGTATATATATATATATATATATATATAGCATGTGCAATAATATATATAATAGCTACTTATAAATATGTAGTACAACTATCGGTTAAAACTTAAGATATCAAATTATGTAAAAAAACAGAGTTCTCAAAAAATTGGAAATTTTAATATTTAAATAATATATATATCATAATATACATTTATATTATATCTTATTAATATTTATCTTATTTTATATGATGATAGTAATTTATCAATATATGCAAATATATTTTTATACAACAGTGCTATTATATTTTCTATGTTATAGCTCATGAAAAAATGTTAAGAACCGTTTGCATATTAAAAAAAAAAATGGTTAAAATAATATTATATATTTATTATAAAAAACACTGCTTTATTGCTATTATGTATCAGCTAATTATAAATCGTCGAATTTGTAAAAAAAAAAAATAAAAACAAACAAATAAACAAAAACAAAAGGAAATATATATCCTATTTTTTATGGCTTCAAATCTACATGCATAGATAGATAAATGTAAATATGTACTCTTTTGAAATATTAATTTTTTTTTTAATTCGTTTTAATTATTTAGCTGCAACCACAAATATATATGTATATATTTTATTATTTATACCCATTAACACTTTGATGGAAATAAAACCATACAATCAAATATGTTAAAATATAATTATTCTGCATCAAACTTATAAGGGAAAATCAACTATATATCACAAGTACGCATATATGTTCATTTGTATTTTATATTCATTATTATGATGCAACTTAATAGGGGACTGTAGTTGATTTGGGCACATATATAATAAATCGGCTGGAAAGCAATTTATACAATTTGTACAATTTATACAATCTATATAATGTATATAATGTATATTTATGCATTATATGTACGTATTAATATGTATGCATTCGTATGTATATGCATGTATCATGTAATGAAAAGCTAGGCTTCTATTACTCTCTAAACAAGTTTTAATTATTTAAGTACCTTATCTTTCCTTTAAAATACAAAATTCAATGAATTATTATACGTGTATTATTGTATATATGAAAATATGTATATGGAGATAAACATATATGTATGGGTATTCATTTATTGATATATACATATGTATGTATATTATGTACATATATTGAGAATGAACAATGCGGTAAAAGAAAAAGGAAAATATATTATAAGAAATTGGATAAAGTAGCACACCAAAAAGGGAAATTAAACATATTAAATTTATGTATATTATTATTAACTCACGGTTTAATTACATAATATTTATAATACATATTTGTGTGTGTATATTTATGGCATTTAGTAATCTATAAAAAATTTGGAAAATAATTTTATATATTTTTTTTTTTTTCTCTACGTATGCTTAAAAACAAACAAAAAGAAAAAAGGGAAAGCAAAAAAAAAAAAACAAGCAAAAAAACGAAATACAATAAAAAAAAAATTCATTTAAAATTTGCAAGTTTGTATATGTATGCTATATATAAAAGTGAATTTTTATGAAACGAAATGAAAATGCACAAAAAAAAAAAAAAATAACAAAAGTATTCCAAAAATAACACTAGGACTATATGAAAAATAATAATGATATATACGTTATCAAATATATTATAAAAAAGATACAGTAAAATAATATACCCTCACCATATGTTATGCCTATTATTATATTGTATCTTTTTTATATTATTTTATTTGTAGCTTGAAAAAAAAGGAAAACGGTTTCTTTTCTATCCTTTTAGAAAGATTGTGCAAAAAAGGATATATGAGGCATATATATATATATTGTTACAACTTTAAGATAATTCACTATTATTTTCTATATTTTTACTCACTGAAATATATAAAACATAATATTATTGATATATGTATTTACCACTTGTAATTATGTTATCATCATCATTATCACACCCTTTATATCAATATGTATTTTTATGTAGAAAAAAAAAAAAAGAAAATATATTTACTTCCTCAAAATACGAAATACATTTAAATTTCAAATAATAAAATTACATATGTGTTAATTAAACTTCATTAAAAGTGAGATACTTTTTGCTCGTGCATTGATTTAAAAAAAAAATGGAATGAAAAATTATATGAGCATGTATTGCATATATTATATATATGCATAATAACTTATTTCCAGTACACAAATTTTCCACAATTCAAAAAAAGCATATATTCCCAAATAAAATGCACAGATTTATTTAAAAAATAAAAGCAAAATTCTTTGAAATCTTAAGTGCATATACAGAATGCAAGGTTAAATCAATATTATGTGAAAATTATTTATTTCCCCAAGTGATTAATTTTTCATTTAAAAAAAAAAAACTCTCCTTTTTTTTTATGTACATTCATATTCGAACGCTTATAGACATTCTTAAGTTATACGTTCCACTCATATATGTTTTAAAAAGAAAAGAAATTTTTGTATACCTGCACACATGCGTACATACACAAATAATTGCGTTGATATTTCTATGTGTATTCCATTTATGTGTAATAAATTAGCCAATATATATACATATATATCTGCTTATATCTATCATCTATCTATATATCTATCTATATATATATATATATGTATAAATATATGCAATATATGCTTCTTTATGCTATGTGTTGCCTTAACACAAAGCATGCCCATTGCTATCCATATAATAATCCTTACATAATTTACAATGCTATTAAAAAAAAATGTATATTTATATATACATATATATTTCTCGGCTTTGCATTCTCATTTCACATACAGTATTTTTATTATGTTCTTAAAAAAAAATATATTTTTTAAACATTATACTTTTCCCAAGTATGGAACTACAAAAAACACCATCACAAAAACAAAAGATTTTTCTAAAAATATTAACGCAAATTTTTAAACACATAAATACAATAGGTTTATTAAAAAAAAAAAGAAAGAATAAAAAAAATTACAAAATGAGATATGAACCAAAAAGTATATTCTTCATATATTTTTTTATGATAGTATATTACTATAAAAACACATTACACATAGGTTTTAATTATATAATATCTTTTTTCAAATTCTCAAAATAAATAATTATTTTTCTTGTTTTTTCCAATAATTTTATGAGATAGTTTTAAATAATTATATATGATTTTTACTTATTCATTATTATCAACATTATATATTCCTCAAAATCTTATATGAAGGTATAAATGTTTGTGTAATTTAATAAGTTCTATATATTTACAATATATCTCCATTTTAATTTATAATCATTATAAGACATATATAATATTGTCTATATTATATATATATATTAAAATTAATAAAAATTGTAATTTATCCCTTTTGTTTTTTAAGAAAAAAAAGTATAGCTATGGATATTTATTATCTCATAAAACCATTCCCCTTTTATGATATGATTAGTTATATTATTTTTTTTTAAAACTAATTCAAATATAATATAATATAATAAAATATAATAAAATAAATACAATTTGTTCTTACATTATTTTAATATATATTTTTACACACCCTTTAGCGTCAACAATTATCGTCAAAATTATTTTAATTTAATAAGTTACAATTCACTTTGTTGGTTTTTTTACATAAACACTAAAAAAGTGAATAAAATATAAGCTCCAAAAATATCGATAATTTTGGAAAAAAAATTAAAATTAGTTTATAAAAACAATCATACATAGTAGCTATTTTTTTATTTCAAATAATAAATTATACATTTTATTTTTCATTCTTTATTATAATAAAAGACATGCCGATTTTGCATAAAAAAAAAATTTAAATTATTTTAAGATAAAATAAACAGATTATAAAAACGAAATATTTAACATTTTAATATATATAAACACAAATTAAGCTCAAAAAATACAACAGAACTTATCTATTACTTTTTTTTAATTGCAAAAGCTTCAGATGTTTTTTTTTTCACACCAGTTTTTATTATAAATATTTGTGCTTTTTATTTTTCATTAATTTTAAATTTTTTTTATAATTTTTTTATAATTTTTTTTTTGAATTTCGAAATTTATAAATAATAGACCTTTTGTTAAGCAGTTTAAAAAAAATTAATTGCCAAAATTTAATTAACTAAATTTAATTAACTAAATTTAAGTTGTTTTTTTTATTCCCTATTTTTCTCTAGTTTAATAGCTATATAAGACATGGGGAAGACTATAAAAAAAAGCATATGTATAATATAACTTTTTTGAAGGAAATTATGTCAATTTTTTTTTTTGCTTTAAAATACACCATTTTTATAATGTGTGTATAAATATTATTCAGATATAGTATTTCTTATGTACATAATAAATATATAAGTATATGTAGAGACAGGAATAAATAAATTTTTATAGATATTAATATATCCACAATGAGAAAAGGAGAATTTTTAATGAAATTAAATAATATAAAAATATTTTATGGCTAATAAAAAAATAATAAAACCACATAATGTGACAGAGGAATACTTATTCCAAAATATTGACCATGGAATATATAATGTTACCGATGCTCATAATATATTACTAGAAGAAAAAAAAAAAAAATTTGCTCAAAAATATGAAAATAAAAGAGAAGGTAAAATTATTGATCTTCAATACAACATGTTTATTTCATTTAAATTGTCTTTTTTCTTTTTTTATATTCATATTTTTGTCTTACAACATTTTTACAGAATTAATACGCATCATAAATAATAGCTTAGTGGAAAATATGACAAATGATGATTTAAAATTTACATTTCAAAATACCAGCCAAGAATCGGATCTCTCCATTGAACCTCAAAAAAACTTTTATGAGTATGCGAGTTCGATATATCTATACTATGGGTAATGAAATAAAGAGATACAAAAAGCGATGCAAAAAGCGATGCAAAAAGCGATGCGGAAAACGATGCGAAAAGCCCATACACATATTACTTCCTTTTCAATACTAAACCAATTAGACATGTTCTTTTAATTTTTTTTTCTTAGATTTTTCAATATATTTATTTTTTCCTTTTTTTTGGTATTTATTTTTTGCATTTTAATAGCTTCAATAATATCAATGTTAAATGTACTCATTAAAAAATTGAAAAAAAGGAAAAAGGTAATTATATAAAATATTGCAGATAAAAATGTGTAATCATATTGTAGACGCTTTTACAAAATTTATTCTCCATGTACTATATCTACATATATATTAATGGGCGTATTTTTTATTGTACAGGTGAAGAAAAATAGAAAAAGCGAAATAAATGCGATTCATGAAATAATATAATGACCACCCATAGTTATCTATTATATTAATTGGCTCACTTTATTTACAGAAACTTTTATAAAGGTTCAAACATTTTTAAAAACGATTATATATTATTTTTTTTTGTAAAAAATAATAATGTATATCAACTTTCCATAATATGCAATATATTTGTGTCCTTATACATACAAATATATGTTCATAAATTTGTTTATTTTAAGGGGAATAATCCTATAGTATATCGATTATTTTTGTTTATTCAGTGAATTAGTCACCCATTTTATTTTAGTGCATATTTTATACATGCATTTAATTGACATAAAAAATAACTATGTGTTACAGAAACCGTAGAAAATTTTAAAAAAAATTATTTCAATAATGTTTAAAAAAATAAAAAAAGAGAAAAAATGTTAATAAAAAAAGGAAAGACATATGCATAGATATGACTCGAAACGAGTTCGATAATCTATTA
This sequence comes from Plasmodium yoelii, assembly GCF_900002385.2. Classification (NCBI taxonomy): domain Eukaryota; phylum Apicomplexa; class Aconoidasida; order Haemosporida; family Plasmodiidae; genus Plasmodium; species Plasmodium yoelii. Next base: position 1,525,027 of record NC_036182.2, on the reverse strand, counting down.
AGTCTCCTAACTAACCAAAGTATTATATCCGTTCAATTTTTTTGAGCCTGTAGTTATATACATATTTTTCCAACTCCTGAAAATGGTTTGTCTTTTCTCTAAACTTCTTTCTAATAATGAAGAAACACTTTTCTGTTTGTTCTGCAGGGAAAAAGTTATTAATAAGTTTAATAACAAGTTCCCAGATATTTATTATTTTTTTTTCTGGCATAACAAGATGAAAATTTATCGGCGCATTTTTTATAATTGTATTGTCATCGGAAGTTTCATTTTTTTCTGATTCACAATTTTCGAGAATTAGATCGAAAATTTTACTTATTAATAATTCGTATTTATTTTCATCATTTTTTTTTTTTGTTTCTTTTATTAGTTCAAAAAATTTAGTATATATATCTTTCGAAAATATTCCTCTAAAAGCTGATATCAATGACTTTGCATCATCCAACTTTGCATTATTTTCTTCATCATCTTTTGTTTTAAAAATTTGTTTTTCATCATTTGTACTATCTATATATATATTATTTTGCGCTTGTTTTCCTTTTGTTATATTTTGTATCATACTAAGTATTTTAGGCTGATTTTTAATTTTTTTTGTAGGGTTAAAAACGAATTTATTTTCTGAAATTCCATGTTTGTTTTGTTTAGTATTTTGTATATAACAGTCTTGAAAATTTTTTCCAATTTGTTTCATAATACTACTTTCTTCATTTCCACCTATTTTATTAAAACTGTCATTCATTCCATAACCTCCATTTTCTTTTTCACCAGATCTTTGAGAATTATTAATATTTGCTTGCTCCGTTTTCAAATTATTTATACCTTTAAAAAGCTCAAAAAATTTTTCAATATCATTTTGTATTTGATCTATATCTCTATATACACGAAAATGAGCCCTAACCCATTTAGAAATTTCTTTAATTCTTTGATTATTCGAAAATCGAGAATCAAGAAAAAGTATTGCTCCATAGTCATCTTTATGTCTAATAACCCTACCAATAGACTGGTTAATTGATCTCATAGCTTCTTCATTATACCATTTATTTCCTTTAGATGTATTATTATCATTATTTGTTTCACTCGAATTATTTGATTCAGTTATTTCGGATTTAAAATTATCTAAAAATTCTCTTTTAAATATAATTTTACTATCATAGACATTACCATAAGGTAATCCACAAATTATAACACCCCTACAACAATCATCTTTAAAATCTATTCCTTCTGATATTTTTCCTCTACATACACCCATAAGTATAGCACCTTTTCTTTTTTTTTTTATTATATTTTCATATTGAAATAATATATCTTTTAAATCAGCTGCTTTATTGGGTTCAACAAATATTGTTTTATATGAGTTTATTTTATCAAAAATTTTTAATTTTTTCCAAGTTGCAACAGTTTCGGTCATAGAACTGTAAGATGAAAAAAATATTAGAACACCAAAAGGTATACAAGCAATTATATCAAATATACAATTGCCTAAAGCTTTTATATAATTTTCATTAGATCTATTTTCATAAGTAGATAATAATAATTGATTATTATAATGAGTCATACAACCAACAAATAGTTGATGCGATTTAATAACATGATCATTTTCTAATATATGATGAAATGAAAAATAACTTCCACTTAATTGTTTTGAAAATGGTTCTACTGGAGATAATGTTCCAGATGTTACAATTATTGAATTTACTTTTTCTTTTATTATTCCACATAAGCTAGCTGTTGCCGAAAAACATAATAATGATATAGTTTTACTCATAGTATAATTATTTTGATTATCATATCCAATTTTAGTTTTAATTTTTGTAAATTTTTTCATATGATCATAAACTTTATTTGGATCATTAGAATCGTTATATAATACTTTTTCTTCATTAATATATAATTGGAAATATTCTATACAATTTTTAACTATATCACTAAATAATATGCTAAATGCTTTTTTCACATTATCTATAGTAGCTATATATTTATTTACATTTTTTACATCCATTTGAGATAATTTAAAATCGTTAATATATTTATTTAATAATTCTATCATATTTGATAATAAATTATTAAAATTTTCAAAATTACTTTTACTAATATTTATATTATTATTTTCAAATATATCAAAAATTTTATTTCCTTCATATGTTTTATGTCTTTCTTTAATTTTCTTTTTATCATTTCGTTCTAATCGTTCATTATCTAGCCATGTAATTAAACTATTAATACTTCTATTCAATATAAATAATTCATCTACATTTATTTTTTCTTGAATTTCTTTATCTATATCATTAACTTTTTCTAATATAGTAAGAGTAGCTTTTATGCTTTCTAAAAATAAATTTAAATCAGAATCTCTTATTTTAAATGATACAGCTTCTTCTGCAACGTTTTCAATATTATGTCCTTCATCAATTATAATAATACAATTTTCTAAATCTAATTTTAATATTCTTCTTGTATTTTCTTCAAATAAATAATTATATGGTAGTAGTATAACATGACATTCATTTTGAATTTCTCTAGTAGCATAAAATGGACAAAAGTGAATATTCTGTCCAACAGAATTATTTCCTTTTCCAATTTCATTTAATGTTTCAACATCCATAGGGGTAGTAAATAAATGCTTATATTTATATAAATGTTTTAACCCATTATGATACATACATTCTCCACTTTTTCTAACTCTTTTACACATATTATTTAACATTGTACCTTTGCAATTGTAACTAATATTGTGAACACATAATTGATCTCTTGATCCTAATATTGTTGTTAATAATTTGTATTTTTCATTATTTTTTATGAAATATACATTTTTTAATTCTTTAATTACTTGTTTTAATTGACTATGTGTTCTCGATGCATATATTATTTTGGGATAATCAGCTTTTATGGCTTTTTTAGGTCCATTATCATTTTCTTTGAACCCAAAGGAAACATTTGATTTATTTTCTCGTATATTTATGCTTTCATTAAAATGCCCTTTTTTTTCTAAAACATTTACCAAATAACTTATACTCGCACAAAGTAAACATAATGTTTTACCTGTACCGGTAGGAGATTCTAATATTGCATTTTCTTTTTTTTTTAATGCATTTAAAACACTTAGCATATAATTATATTGGCAATCATATAATTCATATGGAAAGCAAACTTCTACATCATTAATAGTATATCGATGAGTTACATCATCCTTCTTTACTATTTTGTATCTCTTATTAATTTTATTCTCCATTTTATCTATTCGCTTCTTTGACACATATTTTTATATTCGTTTATTTTGGAATTTATTTCACATAAGCATATATATAATGCACAAATAAGAATTATCTTATACTTATAGATGTGCTGTATTTTAGCTGAAAAAGGCAATTGCCTATTTAATTATTACTCTTCCTTAAATATTTTACATCTGTTAATTTTTATTTCATCGATTTTGTATTTTATCGTATTCTAAAATTTATAATTATTTATTTACAAATGTGTAATGGCCATAAAATACATATATATGTGTATTTAAACTAACCTTATCGCAACAAAGACTAGATACAAGTTCCACACACATATGATCTTATATCAGCGCTTTCACGAATTTAAGTTTAAAGCGCGTTAAAATTTATTTTATTTTTATCCTAGATATTACTTAAAAATTACCTTAAAAATTATCTTTAAAAGTACCTTAAAAAAAAATTTTAAATTATCCTAGAACATTGGATACATTTGTTTTAAATCATTTAAAGCTTATATACTATATGCTCATCTTTGCATATTCAAATAAATGTGAATAAATAATTAAAACTTAAACGTGCATATTAAAGTATATAAATATTCACATATATGTACGAAACAAATGGAAGACGAAATACCTTGAAATTTTCCTGTCTCGAAGATATTTATTTTTTCTCATTTTTTTTTATATTTTATTCCTGATTCTCATAATGAAAAATTCAAAGCGATAAATATTTTATTTGAAAATTAAAAAAACGGAAAAAATGTTTAACATGTCTAACATACTATATAAGTTAATACTATTTTTTTTTACATATCTCCATACAATTTTGGAATTAATTATATTTTTTTATCAAAATTTTTGATTGTTATTCTGTTATTTAATAAAAAAATGTAATAATAATAACTTTGAAGTATCAATCTTTAAAAATTACATAATATTTTAATAACTCAAAATTCAACAAATAAAGATATTCCATATAATATTTATTTTGTTTGTATTATTTGTGGTCTTTATATTTTTTTTGTTATTTGGGACTTTAAATGTTACAAAAAAATACCCATGTGTATATGCATAGTAATACTTTTATAATATAAAAAATGAGGGCTTAAAAAAAAAAAAAAAAAATATATATATTATATATATTCTAAGACATTCTGCATCAATTCAAAAAGCATACTATGCAATTGCCTATGCTTAATAGGCTACATAACATTAAAAAATTATCCAATTAATGTTGAATCATAATAACTATCCACAAATAAATAAATAACCTTCATACATATTTTATTTACAACTGGTTATAAATTTGTTTATCATTATGAAATATTCAAAGTGTATATATAATTACTTAAAAAATAAACATATATACATGTGTATATTCTTTCAAAAAAATAATACACAAGTATGCTTCATTTATTTTATCATAAAAATGTATTTATTTATAATATACAATCTTTCCTTCTACAACCATACTTTAATAAATGAAATTATTTAACAAATGGCCAATTTTAAATATAATTTTTTTTTCAATATATAATTATTAATTTATATATATATACACAAAATTTCAAGGGCAAAATAATATGGATACGATGTGAATAATTTTTTTTTTTTTTCAATACATAGGCAATAAAGGGCAATCTTATAAATTTTTATATACATATAATTATGGGGTAAATATTCTATATGCATGTTCTTATTATATTCTCAATTTATATATTTATTCTTTTTTTTTTGCTACCATTTTTTTTTAAAAAAGAAATAAAAAAATATAATAAAAAAAATACAATTTAAAAAAAACATATTTTGGTAAATCTTATAAACTATAGCTAAATTATTTTTAATAATTCCAGTAATTTTAATCGTTTTAACAACTTTAAGAAATCATAATTTTTACCTGTTTTAAGAATACTCAACTATATATAATTTAAAAAAATATAAAATGGAAGTTTTGATTAAAGAAGGAGATAATCAGCATAATACTAGTATTAATGGTGAAAATGAAAAAAATACTTCAAATTATAATGGCGATTTAAATAATAACGAATTACAAAATGAAATTAATAAAATGATTGAAAGGAATATAATATATTTAGATAAAACAAATAGCGAAAACAAAAAAAAAAATACCAATAACAATACAACAGGGGTAGCTAAATCAATAAATAAAAAAAGTAAATTGAAAAATAAACTACAAAACGATAAATTAAAGAAAAAAATAAAAGCAGGAAATGATTTAGAAAAAAAAATGTTAGAAGAAATTAGTGAAAGAAGAAAAAAAAATAAAATTAAAAAGGAACAAAAAAAAGCTCAAAAATTAGAAGGAGAAATAAAAGTGGGAAATATGACTGTAATTAAAGACATTAAAAAAATTAGAAAATGTGATAAAAAGACAAAAAATAAAATATTTAAATTATCATCTGATGCTATTCGTAAAATTATTAAAAAGAAATAAAACCATAAGAATACTAATTAGCATGTTATATTCAATATTTTTTGTAAAATTGCAACACATTTTTATCAATTTTTTATTCCTAAACATAAGTTGTATAATAGTTGTACATATATAATACAGCTATTGTCTCACCACCTAATTTTTTTGGAACTTGGGAACAAAAACAAAAATGTCTATATAACTACATTTGTTTAAGCTATGTAAAATTAAGATAAGCACATTCGCTAAGTTGTTATGTATTATGCTTTCCATATTATATTGTTTTATATTGTTTATTAATATTTGTATTATCTTTTACTTTTACTTGATTATTTTTTTGTTATGTTTCAATTTGATGCGAATATCCGCATTTGTAAAATTATAAAACTGTATCAAATTTAGTATTTGCATATTAAAATAAATTAAAACTCATAAATTATGAATAATAATAAAACAAACTATATTATTATATATCATAAATAATATAATCACCATCATGCGCTATAATTTTTCTTTTAAACTAATAAGTTAAAGGAATACATGAGATAAATAGCAATAGTGATTGTATTAATTTATCTAAACAAAAGCATAAAGCAATCATATAAACATACAATCACAGCATATGTATTTGCTAAATCATTAATTGTTCATATGTCACTCATTCTACGGGGGTATGCTGAATTATATATATATATATACATACATACATATTTTAGCATATTTCCCATTTTTATTCATTTCCCATATTGCCTGTTTTGGGTTTTGAATAACTAATTTTTTTATTTTTCAAACATTATGAATTTCATTTAAACATGGTTTAACAAAAAAAGCGAAATATAAACAATGCACATGAAAAAAAATACACATGGGCATATTATATTGTTTTATGCAGCAACCCCATATTTTCCTTTATATTTTTTTTTTATCTTTGAATAGCCAAAATATGGATAATATTAATTTATTATATATATATTTTTTATTATAAAACTTTGATTAAAATACATTTTTTGCATTAATTTTTTTTCACAATTTTAATAGTAAAAAAAGTATAGAAATATAACTTTTTTTTTCTTGATCATATTATAATATACTATGTATTTTATTACGTATTATATTTATTTATATATGCCTATAAAATAAGGGCACTCATAACCCCCTCAAGTTACTGCTGCTGCTACTAAATATACGCAAAAATGGCTTAAAATAAAATAAAAAAAAATATATATGCATATTATATTTTTACAGTATGATTTATTAATAAGCAAACAAAAACACAACGCCCTAAGGAAAAGCAATATATATAAGAAAATAATATAAAAATTAAAAAGGGAAGTGTTATATGTTTTTTATAATAATTACTTTATTTAGCAACATATGCATTATTAATATATCTTCCATACATACATATATATTCCCTTTTTAGATATACCTGTATATATATTCTCAAAATTATATAAAGCTCCTTATATACACCAATTTTGTTACTTTGCTTATTTACTTATTTTTAAAATTTATTTATCAAAAAAAAATAGTGCTCATAAAATGTATTTATTATTTAAGCATAAGTAAATGAATATTATAAGAAATTCTTTATAGTTTAATAATAAAATAAAATTATAAAAAAAATTAACAATTTTTTTTGTAAAATATACAAAGAAATATTCATATTTTAAAATAATGAATTTATTTCATTTTCCAATTTAAAGGATTTCAAAAGATATAACAATTAAAATATAAGAATTATATAATAATTCCTCTTGTGAAATTTTTAAAAGGTAAGAAATTATTATATTAAACATAAGAATTATATTTATATATATATATTATATAACAAAATAAGTAATATATATGTAATTTATGACAAATGAAAATATACATATTTGTGAATGAATAGTACTATATAAAATATAATTCAATGCTTATATATATGTAACTATAATATAGAATAATATACTGTAACTTTTCTGATTTTTCATATATTTGTTTTATACTTAATTTAATATCCTTACCTGAAGCTTTTTTTTGAATATCACTTTTAATTTCATTAGTCTATATAAAAGTATGAATAAAAAATTGTTTCCTCTTTTTAATTATTATAATTTATAAATAAAGGGAGGAACAAATAAATTTGTATTACACATATATATTTCTCTTGTATGCGTCCATCTTATTTTATGAAAAGAAATGTTACAGCAAATAAATAGCTATATATATGAGACTATGTTCACATGTATAATAATTTATGCCTATATAAACATATGTTTGAATGATTAGTACATATATATTATTATATGGGCAAGTATATATTTTTTTATATTTTTGAGAATACCTATTCTCTCTAAATATATACACTTACTCCTTAAAAATAGCTATAATATATGATATATAATGTTTATACCAATTTGCATTATATATAGATACATATAAAGGAATCTCTCTTTATATATGTTCATGCTAACGATATATATTATTTGTTATAATTATGCATATTTTTGTTTATTTTTTTTGAAACAGATGGGTATTAGCAGAGATGGAAGACATAAACTTCGTTTAACTGGTGGTAAGAAAAAGATTCATAAAAAAAAGAGAAAGTATGAATTAGGAAGACCACCTTCAAATACCAAGTTAGGTAGTAGACAAGTCCACGTTGTTAGAGGACGAGGAAGAAATTACAAGTATCGTGCAATTAAGTTAGATTCTGGTAGTTTTTCATGGCCTGCTTTTGGAATTTCAAAAATGACAAGAATTATCGATGTTGTTTACAACGCATCAAATAACGAATTAGTTAGAACTAAAACTTTAGTCAAAAATTGTATTGTTTTAATTGATTCTCATCCATTTACAGCATGGTAAGTGAAACACATTATTACTAAAAAATAAAAAAAATATGAATAAAATTCATTTTTTGTTCTTAATTTTATGGTTGGGGTTGATTTTTTTTTTTTTAATGATGATAAGAATATATTTTATATTTGTTTCTGAAAAAAAATTTGAAGAAACAATATATTTTTTTAGCTGGAATTACCGACTGAAAAAAAAAAAAAACACCATATATATATATATATATATATATATATATATACACGTTTTAGTGTTCCAACCTTTTAATTTATAAATTATATAATATATAATATATATGCATATATATTCTCCCCAATATACTAACAATTGAATGGAAAAACTATAATATGTTGCATATACTATTTTATAAATTTAATGCAGGTATGAAAATACATTTGGTGTTACCCTTGGTAAGAAAAAGAAATCAAAAGAAGAAGAAGGTAAAGAAGAAGAAAATAATGAAGAACAAAAAGAAGAAAATAATGAAGACAAAGATGAAAAAGATAAAAAATCATACTCAGTAATTAAAAAAATAGGAAAAGCAAAACAAATCGATCCAGCTTTACTTGAACAATTTAAACAAGGAAGAGTTTTAGCTTGTATTAGTAGCAGACCCGGACAATGTGGTAAAGCAGATGGTTACATTATTGAAGGAGATGAATTATTATTTTACAAACGTAAAATGGATAAGAAAAAGAGAAATTAAACAAAATAAAAAAATACATATATATATATTATTTTGTATCAAATGAAAATTTCAAAAGGATAATAGACTAATATTCACAATAATATTTTTAATATAATAAATATCCATTATGTACATTATATATAAATGTATACATAATATTATTATATATACATACAATGAATGTGCTTTTTTTTATCATTTTTAATAATTAATAAACACGATCTAAAAATATATAATTCATTATTTTATAACTCGTTATTAAACCTTTTAATAGATAAAATATAATTCTCCTTATTTAAATAAAAGGAAACTTACATAGTTTTCAAAAAAAAATTGTAATATTACACTTGATTAATAAAAAAAATGGCTAATTAATTTAAGCCCTACAAAACAAAACCCTTGAGTAGTCATTTTTTTCACTAATAAGTTTATTAAATTTTATAAAATAAAAACACATTGGTATTATATATGTAATATATATTTTGTGTGTGCATTTTTATGCAACATTCATTTTGCAAAAAGTTTAAAATATAATAATAAAACTATTTTTCATTCACTTGTTAATAAATGTGATTTGTTCGCTCCAAAATATTGGCATATTTTTTCCTCGTATATACCTATATACCAGTTTTATTCTTTGTGTTAATTCGTGTGAAACGAAATGTGCGACATAATTATATTTTTGTTTATAAGTATTTCTTTTATTAATATTTTATTGCGTATGTTTTTTTTAAAAAAGTAGAATAAAATAAAATAAAACGAATAAATATATAGATTATAGATAAACGTGAATGTAGTTAAAAGAAACATAATAAAATTCAACTGTTTATTTTTTCATAAATTAATTTTTTATGTAAAGAATTAAAAACATTGAGGTATTACTTCCCATTCACTGGATGACTCATCATCATCCTGAACTTGTTTATCATTTTCCCATAAATTGAAAATATCATCATTTGCGTATTTTATTTTTTTAATTTTTTCTACAATATTTAAGGAGAAGTTTGGGAAAATGAGTTCTTCGTAGTTTTGGAGATCAAATCCGCCTAAAAAATTACGTAAAATTGCATAAAATTGAAACAATTTCGTTCCGAATAAATACACAAACATTCTTCATAAAATATGTATATCACCACATTATTGTGCTTTTTCATATGCAATGTATTATTTGTCTTACTAGAAAATTGAAAGTTCAAGGAATTCAGAAAGCCAGAATTATTAATAACAATATTGTTGTCTTCGTAAAATGTTGTATATAGTTGTTTTTTTACATTTTTAACCAAAGATTTTGGTATTGCTCTAATTTTATTTAGGGCAGGTTGTTCAGGACCCATAGTTGCTATAAATCCTAAAAATGTTGTATTTGAAAAATGAGACGATGATAAGATAGGCTTCCATATATGCAAACATTCGTCTACATTTTTTAAAGAATAATCTTCGTGCCATAATAATATATATTTTTTTGGAAATGGAAATAATAAATTTAAAATATCCTGAGCATAAGCACTTGTATACATACTATTTATAGATATATCTGTAACTTCAAGTATTGCAAAAGTATTATCTACAGGTTTATTTGATGCATAATGACCTAGAATTATTTTTTGTTTGTTTTTGCTCATCATTCCTCTATCTTTGGGCTCTGTGTTTTCTGCTTCGTATATGTAAAATTCATCATATTTCTTTATTATATCCTCTTTACTGCTAATATTTTGCAAACTATTTTTGTTAGAAATTGTATTCATTGCATACAAATTATTTGGTGATTCACTATGTGAATATTTAAAACTATCAGTTTCGTTACTCATTGGTTTTGATACTTTACTGTTGCTATTTTGAATAATTCTTTGATTTGAAATATTTCCTGACCATATTACCTTAAAATATGTATGGTCAGTTAAAGAAAATCTTAAATTCTTCAAGTATTTATCAATTTCTTTCATAAAATTATTATTAGTATACATTTTTGTATCATCATTAGGTATATCCTTATGACAATCTGATTTTTTAATATGTTCAATTGGATTTAGAGAATAACATAATTCATGCAAAGAAATATTTGTTCCTAAAATATCAAATAACACATTAACTAGCTTTTTATCATGAATATTTAAAAAGTTAAATAAAATTTTTATATCTTGTACGTTACATATATAATCTAAGTCTTTATCAAAAATCTCTTGCAATGTTAATTGTTTTTTTTTTAAAATTTGTCTAACTGTTTGTTGCATTATTTTAAACATATATATATCACCATTACTTTCAAACAATTTCTTTTCAACAATTTCTAATTCAATTTGTTTTGGGATAATAATGTTTTTTCCTAAATTTTTGTAGCTCTTATTTAAATTATCTTTCATAATTCTTCTTAATAAATATAATTCATTGAAATAATTAAGTCGATATTTTGGTGAGTTAAAATTTAAATATTGTAATAATAAATTGACATGAGCATCAATAAATTTTCTATCAGAATTAAAAAATTTACATACACTGTATACTATTTGTATTTGTCTTGATAAATATTTTCTCAAATTATTTTCATCGGTTATTTCAATAGGGGTAAACCAGAAATGGTAATTATACAGATTTACACTTACATCTTTAAATGGGTTTATTTCATCAAATATAACACAAGTCTTTTCTTTTTCATATGTATCTACTAGTAAATCTAAATTTGACATACTTTTTTCGTACTTATTATTATTATTATTATTTTTTACTGTATTATTTATTTCTTCTTCTTTTCTTTTATCAATTAATGAGTTTGTTTTTTTACTATTTTCCACATTGTTATCATTTAAAAAGAAATCATCCATAAATCCAGTGAGACTTTCACCCCTTAAATTTGGCTGGATAGATTCTTTTCCTAAATCCATCATTTCAATATCATCATTTAAACTTATACTTCCAAGATTGTCTAATCCCCAACCTTGACTTAGCATATTATTTTCTTGTGCAATTTCATCCTTTATACACCCCTCGAGTTCAACAGTTAATTTATTTACATCCATATTATTATTCATTCCAATTTTACTTGTGTCTTTAAATATATCAAATAACGGATCGTTTTCATTATTTTTCACATTTGACTTATTTATATGGTCAAGGTTTCCCAAAGTGTTTCGATTTATATCAATGCTTTCTTTTTTTAGAGTTGAAATATTATTATATGTCCCTTGTTTTAATTGATTATTCATACCCATAAAATTGTCAAAATTTATTTCTATTTTTTTATTCATTTGACGGTAGTTTGTTTCAGATTTTCCCATTAGCCCATTTCGAACTTTTTCATAATTCATTTTTTTATGAATATGATATCTCAATGTTTCTGCTTCTTGCAAACTGATAATAATGTACTTTTTATTTGTGTTACTAAAATATAATTCTAATTTTTCTAAAACAGTTGAAAAAATGTTGAACTTAGTAATTTTATTTTTATTATTCTCTATATAATAAGATAAAAGTTTTGACAAATCATAAGAATATTTAAATGGATTTATATCTAAAATGTTTACTATTTCATCTATATTATCTTCTTGTAATATATCCCAGACATTTTTTAATATATCTTTTTCTGCATATATGTCATAATTATTGCTCTTATTTATATTTGAATTATTTTCACTTTCATTATTATTATTAACACATTCAATTACTACCAAAACGTTTTTTAATTTTTTAATTTTTTTCGTATCGATAGAATCCGAATTTATAAAATTTTTGGACACATAAACATAAGACGGAAAGTTAAGATACATATCATTGACACATATTTTATTTAAAGGCATAAATAAAGGGCTGTTATTATCACTCATTTTTTTGAATGTTTCTACAATTTTAGGATTTACCAAAGAAGAAAGTCCACCTTTATTATTTTCATCATTTTTCGTATATTTAGGATTTGCACCGAATAAATCTGCATTTATATCATCCATTGTCCATCTATATAATTTATATTCATCTTTTTTATATTTTATATTTTTTTTTTTCTGATCGCCTGGAATTTTTTCTTCCTCTTTTTCCTTTTCCTTTTCTTTTTCTTTTTCCTTTTCTTTTTCCTTTTCTTTCTCTTTCTCTTTTTCCTTTTCTTGTTCATTTTCCATACTGAATAAATTGTTGTCCATAGAATCATCATTACCATCATCCCCAATATTCACTAATTGGTTATTGGCATTTTTATACGATTTTTTAAAAGCTAACACTGAGTTATCTTTTTTTATTTTTTTCAACTTTTCAAATAAATCTAATATAATTTGAGCAAAATTCACTTTCATAAAATTTTCTCGAGGAAAAAAAGCATCAAAATACATAAACATTGTTTTATTAGAAAAATCATAATGTAAAGAAAAATATCGATATATTATATCTTGAATATAAAATTCATCTTCTTTAGTAAATATACTTTTAAAGTTTTCAATAAGTTGGATGATACATAAAAGAGAACTGCTTTTCGATGGAACGTGTATTTGAATATCAAAATCTATACTTGTATTAAATATATCTAAATATTCTTTATAATTTAATACACCTATATTTATATAATTATCAATTAACATTTTTATACTTTTCTTTTTTATTATATTAACAATACTGTGGACACATAATAATTCACCTTGTTTTATGTTATTATTAATGTTGTTTAAAATTAAATAATGTGTTAATTCTTTTAAAACATTTCTTTTTTCATTTTCTTCTAAAAATATGCTATTATAACAATCAATCATAAACATATATTCTTCATTTTCTGTATTTTCTTTTTCAATATGTTCCTTCTCATTTATTTTTCTATCATTGCTCGAGTTACCTTCTTCTCTTTTAGTTTTACAAATTTGCATTTCATTTCCCTTATTACTATGATAGTTATCATCACCATCATCTTCTATACTTCCATTAATACTATCTTCACTTCCTGAATTTTGTTCAGATTCGGTTTGACTATCTTCACTATAATTTTTATTGCACATTTCAATTATATTTTTATTATTTTTTTTGAATCTTTCGAACATTTCCTCATTATCATATACATCATAATCATATATTAAGTCATCCATTTCTTTAGTTTGTTTATTACTATTATTTATAATATGATCTTTAAATAAGTTTGTGTTTATATTCATAAGTTTAACTAAACATAAAGGTATCATAAAAAATATCTTTTGGTTCATTCCTATTGATCTTAAACGAAAAACTCCCTGACTAAAAGATGAAATATCATTTCCAATGTTTACTGTTACTAAACTGTTTGCATTTACATATTGTTTTATATCTTGTCCGAATGTGTTTATGTGATCAAAATAAATAAATCTTTTTTTAATTGGGACATAACAATCTTGCAAAGGAATTATTTCAACATTGAAATTAAGCTTTTCATCTATTTTAGAATTTGTGGCTATATTTTTATTTTTTTTACTTCGAATCTTATTTTTTGTTTTATCAATTTTTTTACCATTTTTGTCTACTTTTCCTTGCATATTATTCGAAAATTTTCTTTCATTTTGTTTTTCATCTCCTTCATTTATATTATCTCTATCATGAGCATAAGAAGAGCTGCTTTGACCATCAAAAATAACTTCATTATCATTTCTTTGATCCCCTTTTCTAGTTCTCTTCTTTTTTCTGTCAGAATTTCTTCTCTTTCTTTTTTTCATTGGTAGCATGCACATATGCTTTCCATTTTCTATATAGACACAACAATCAATATAATCAACAAATTGCAAAATATAATAAGCAACTTTTTTCGCCGATATATTATTAATTAGATACCCTGTATCTATTAAACTGTTAAATTTTATTTTTGAATATCTTAAACTTTTTAAGATTTCTATAGGCGAAAATTTCGAAGGTAAAAAAATGAAATTAACAATATTTGTATTATTAATAATATTTAATATAGAACCAATGGTTCTTTTTTCATATTTACATTTTTGAATTTCTTCAGGTAATATATCATTACTTGTTCCACTATATCCTACTACATATTTAAATAAAACATTATTTGTTAAATCTTGAGAGTTTGATGACAATTGTTTTTCAGTATGTTTTATATATTTTTCTAATATAATACCAAGTAAGAAATAGCTAATTAGTAGTGTATTTTTCCGTGTTAAATTATACAAATAATATAAATTTTCTTTATCATTTAAATCAAGCTTGTCTAAACTATCAACATAATTTCCTAAATTGATTCCCTTGTTTTCTTTTTTACTTTTTAGATTATTATCATATAAAAAGAACCTACTATTATTTATATCTTTCTTAGTTTTTTGAATTTTGGCTCCACTTGATTCTATTATTTCTTTGTATAAATAATACATATTTTTTATTTCATTTTTTCCATGTTTTATTTGTTTTTTTTTATTTCCAATTTTATTTTTACTCGTAAATGATTTACCATCTTTTTCAGATTTTTTTTTTTTTTTTTGAGTTTCATTAACAAAAATATCATCTTCTTTACTACTACCACTTCTTTCAATTGTACTATCATCACTACAATCTGTTTCAAAGTCTCCATCTGAATACAAAGAGGCATCATCTGAGTCACTTGCAATATGGTCATAATCTTTTTCCAAAGAATAATTATAGAGAATATTTTTTAGAGAAAGAATAAAATCAAAATATCTCATTCCTTGGTATCTATACGATAAAATTGTGAGTGAAACGACTACATCAATGTTTGTATATTCAGACATAGGTGATGGTGTATCTTTGCCTATATATGGTACAGCTAAAAAATAGCGACTTTTGCTCATAATAATTTGACACTTATTTATTTGTTCTACTGATAATATACCATAATGTACAGTATTTATTTTCGAGAAAACAAAAGGAAGAATACCATTAATATATAAACGTGATAGATTTAACATTTTACAAAAAACATATTCTAATTGATTTATTTTATCAAAAATTTTGAGATGATAATTACTTGATAATATATTCAAATCCCCATCATGTAAATTATTAATGTCTATATTACAATTTTTATTATTTATTTTTTTAATATTTAATAATCTTCTTATAGTAGAATTACTTAAATTTGTTTCTTTCCCTTGTTGTTTTTCTCCTATTTCATTGTATCCTATACATAAAGGCATACACAAATAAGACTCTATATCCTTTTGACTAATACCAGTAATCTTATACGATAACAAAAAGTAATATACATATCTAGCTAATATCCAGATAATGTTATCATACCATTTAAAGTTAATAATATGAAAATGAGGTATTATTGATATATCATGCGATTTTATGCCATTTTCTATTTCTTTATTAAATATCCTAAGTAATTCATCAATATAATCTGTATTAGTATTAAATTGAACGTTCATTGGCACAGTTAATTTTTTATTTATTGGATAAAAGAAAAAATCAATTAATACCCAACTTAGTTTGTATCTGAACAAACTTAAATCTATGTGTGCATAAGATGTATTATTATTATCATACTGGGAATTACCACCTTTTAATATTTTAAAAGTATTTATTGCATTTCCAGAATGTATATTTTCACTATTACTCATGCTGTTATAATTCATTATATCATCACGCTTGTGAATATTATAAGAGTTATTAGTATCAATAAAATATTCATGACTGTCTATTTTTCCATCAATCATTTTTTTGTTTCGATTTTCAATATTCCAACTATTTTCTCCATCATAACTAGTTTTATATCCGCTAAAAGAATTTGATGTTCCTCCGTGAAAATCTCTTTCATTTTTTTTATCCCATCCTCTTTCTTTCATTTCTTCTTCCCTTTTCAAATGTCTAATGTTGTTAACTAAATTGCTGACTGCCTTACCCGAATTATTAATAGATATTTTTACATTTCTAATATCAATATTATCATTTTTTTTATCATATAAAAATTTTAAATAAGGGTTATTCATAAATACATCCGTAAAATTCCTTACAACATTAACTAAATCAATATCTCTATTGGCTCCATATGGCCAATGTAATTCGCTTTTTAATGGATGTAAAACGTTATCTATTTCGTCAATTAATAAAATACTTTTATTTAATATATCTATAATTCTTATACATAAATCAAGCTGTTTTTTTAACATATTATAATCAGCAGCTGTTGAAATATTTTCACTAACTTTCGTTAGTTGAGTATTATTAATCGTATTTGCTCTTTTTGCTATCGTAGAACTTGCTGAACCTAAGACGTAACTATTATTATTCGTTGCAGTATTATTTTCTTCATTTTGAAGACCTAAAAATTTGGTTAATACATCTGTAATGTGTGCTTTTGCCTTTTGCTTAATCATGTCAAATGTTTTAATATTATTCAAATCTTGTATTGTTGAAATAAGCTTTAAAAATAATGATTTTATACATGTCGGGGTTGTTACTAAAATATATTTATTTTCTAGTGCACTACATAAATTTACATATAAATCTGTAGTAATATTGTTATATCTACTAAAATTAAAATAAAAAATATTTTTTTTTATAATTGAAGAAAATCTCGATCTAAAGGTATTGATAGTAAAGTGTATTAATGATTGCGGGCACATGTTAAATACTAAGAAATAATTTGAAAATATTAAAAAATATAAAGGAGATAATACTGTTGTTTTTCCACCTCCCATAATCATTTGATAACAAAACTGTTTTCTATTTTTTAAAAAATCACGTTTTAATTTTTTTATCATTTTGACTTGTTTTTTTCTTATAACTAAATTATTTGTGTATTCAAATACTAATAGTCTTGGGTCATATGTGTAGCAATGATAATCATTTAGCCGCATTTCATCCTTTCTAAAATTATTTATGATTTCTTCATTTTTTTTATTATCATTTTTGCTCAAAAAATTTAATTGACTTTTTATTTCTGAATCATTATTTATATTTTTTTCTAAATTGGAATAATGCCTTTTTTCATTATTTCCAAATAAGTCTTCTTGAAAATTGTTCATAGAATTTTCTAAGTCTTTCTTTGTTCTTGTCGATATTATTTCCTTTTTATTTATACACACAATGTTATCGTCACCACTAGAAAAATAACAAGAGCTCACATCTGTCGAATCTTCATTATATAGCATATCTTTATATAGAACCTTTTTCTTAGTATTCATATTTCGAATAGTAAAATAATGTCTTTCTGTTAAGGTTAATTGTGTCAAATTTTTAATTCCTATTTGTATAGAATTTATTGCTTCATTAATTATTTTGTGTTGTTTATTCAAAATTTTATTTAGCATAATATTTTTATTATCTCCATCTGGTGTATTACTACTAACTTCTTTTTCCTTCTGTTTTAATAATTTTAATTTTAAATTATACTTTTTAAAAATATTTAAAATATTTATAACGCAACTTATGCATTCGTGTAAAAACATTTTCCTATTCATAATAAGCATATACAAAAGAACTATATTAATAAGTTTTTCGGAGTTTTCTTTTTTTAAATTAGGATTTATCATACTTAAATATTCATATGCATATTTTGACATAAAACAACTAATTAATAATTTCAGACTTATCTCTTTTTCTGCATTTCCTAGTACCCCAAATTTATATAAAAAGTAATTTGCATATTTTTGTAAATCGTTTTTATTGTCCTTTTCTTTCATAATATTATCTCCATATGCTAATGTGTTATCTATTTCATCAATATTTGTTACACCCCTATGATTAAAAAAATTACTTTCAGAATTCCATGATTTATTTGCTTGTGAAAAATTTATATCATCTCTATTCCCCCTTAAATTAGAATTATTAATTACAAACAAATCGGTTGTATTTTCAATTTTCTTTTCTTTATTATTTTCTGATTTTGAAATTCTATCAGTATCTCCTAATCCTCCTGCTTCTATTTCCTCGATATATTCATTGATATGATCTAGAAGTTTATTATCCTGAACAAATATTTCTAGTAATATATCCTTTATACTTACAAATATATTTACATATTCTTTTAATTTTTTTATATTGCTAAATGCCATTTTAATTTCGTCAGCACTAAAGCCTATAAATTCATATTCTATTTTTTTTCTCTCATAATCCAAAAAGTTTTTATAATCTTTTTTCATATTTTTTATAAAATATTTAGAATAAGTATTTTGGCACAATATATTATTTTCTTCAAAATCAAAGGTTAAAAAATTGTTCTTATTTATTTTGTTTATATCATTTTTCAAACTTGATACATTTCCAGATACACCCACATTGTTATTCGATATTTTCTCTCCCATATGTAATGAATTTGTATTTTCTTGATTAATAATATTGTATCTTTGATCTGGTTCAAAATTATTTCTATAATTTTCGAAATGATTAACATCTTCACCTGTATTTGTGTGTCTTTGATTAGGATAAAAAGTACTGTCATGTTTTATTTTTCTCAAATATTTATACAACTTTTTAAATGGGCTAAAACATAATTCCTCTAACAAGTTATGGTCTATTAATAAATTGTTTTTAATTTTGAATGGATATATGGCTCTACGTTCACATAAATAATCGTCTACATTAATATTTATCATCAAACGGTATATGTTTATATCAGTACTAGAAATGGCTAGATTATTATTTAGAGAAAGAGGGATAATATTTTTATTAATTTTTTTATTCTTTTCTTTTTGGAAATTATGGACAAATTTAAATATATCGTTAAAGAAGTTAAATATAGAATCATTTGTTTTAAAAAAGTTTAAATAATTTTTCTTCATTTTTTGATCATCAATTTTTGGTAGTAAATTTATTATATCTTCATGATTTATTATGAAAATAAATATATATATAATTTTACTATATTGACTTATGTTATAGTTGTAAAAATATAAAAATCTAGACAAAAGGTTAGCATATAAATAAGTATTTTCTCCTTTTACAATTTTTATATTTAAATTATTAATAAAGAAATTATAAATAATAAAAAAGTTGTGTATACCTAGCGAATCTATTAAACTATTTAAATATGACAATGCTTCTATGTTATTTTTATCCTCTATTTTTTTGTAACTTATATTATTTATTATATTACCAATATTATCATATAAATTTACATTCATAAAAATATTTTCATCGATATTATTTATATATTTTATATTTTCTATTTTGGGAATGTTTATTTGCACATCTAATTTAGTACATGGGTTTTTATCATATCCACTTCGTTCTGTTGGCTTTATCCTATCCCAGCAATCCTTTACATTTCCAATAATGTTATCTTTCAATTGTCCAAAATTATAAGCATATTCCATTTTATTTTCAGCTCCTTTAGTTTTATTAACATTACTATAATCGCTTTCACTACTTCCACTTCCATTATTTTTTTCAAATTCATTGGCAACATATTCTTTGGGTATTTTACTCTTTTTCTCATACTGTATTTCATAGTTTTTCATCTTTTTCTGATTTTCTATTTCTTTTGATTTTAATATATTGTAAAAAAAGAGAAGGTTACACTTATCTGATTTCATTTTACTCTCTACAATACTATTTAATATTATATATCTATTATAAATTAATTTATACTTATGTATATTAATATTACAATTTTGATATAAAAATATTTCTTCATCTATTGTTAGTTTGCATTTTGCTTTAATATAAATTAAGTTATTTATATAAAATAAAATATCTTTTATTACATCCCAATAAACACATA
Organism: Plasmodium yoelii; assembly: GCF_900002385.2. Lineage (NCBI taxonomy): Eukaryota > Apicomplexa > Aconoidasida > Haemosporida > Plasmodiidae > Plasmodium > Plasmodium yoelii. The sequence continues at coordinate 1,504,206 of NC_036182.2, read as the reverse complement.
TATTCATATCATTGTCTTCTCCTTGATAAGTATTATTTAAATTTGTATTATTTACTTTTTTACGAACATTTCTTTGATCTTTGCTATTTTCTATTTTTTTACTTTTCTGTATATTGCTACTTTTGCTGTTTTTTCCTTTCTTCTTACTCATTTGTGTTCTTTCCTTTTTATTAATACCAGCACTCGCATTATTATCGGATATTTTTTTGTTGCCTTTTATTCCCCCTCCATTATTATTATCATCATCATTGTTAATTTTTTCCTGTGCGTTTAATTCCTTTTTTTTATTTTCTGCTTCAGATGATATATAATTGCTATCATAAGAAGAAGCATTAGATGCAGAATATCCCATATCTGAGTCTATATCACTACTATTGCTAGTATCATCATTATTTTTTTCATCTCGATTCCGATCATTCGTATTTTTAGGTTTCTTTTTTCCTCTCTTATTATTTTGGACTCTTCTTTCATAATCACTATTTCCAAATTCGTTTCCACTTGAATTCTCATCATTATTTTTATCTGTTTTATCAAAATTCCACAACGATTTAACATAGTTAAATATATTATAATAGTCATCCATTTCCCATAGATACCCTTTTCCTTGATATCTATGTTTTTTTTTTTGTATAATAATTTTAATTTGTTTAGATAATGTCACAAATATTTTTAATCTACATGCACATGAATCCACATCTGAGTATATACTATAATCACAATAATTTAATATATTTAATAAGTATTTTATTTCTTTAATATCTTCTTTACATATACTTAAATTGTTGCAATATTCTATAACTTCTTCATGGTCTTTATTTATATATTTATATACAATAAAAAAAAAGCAACTATATAAATTACGGAAATTTAAAAATAATTTTGAACTGTGTATAGATAAAACAATATATTGCATAGAACAAGAATCGTTTCCGGGTTCTTCATTAAATATATCTACATTTTTATTAACATCAGTATTGATATTAAAATTGTGATAATATATACTTACATACATATAATTTTTTAACAAAATATTTATATGTTTCTCTAAAAGAGTACACAAATGAATATTTTTATTATTAAATTCTTTGTATAGATTAGAGATGTTTAAAAAAAATGGTTTATTTAGTAAAGATACTAAGAAAAAAAAATCATTTTTATTATTTTGCAATAAAACTGTATTATTCATCTTTTTAATCACATTATAAATAAAGCTATATTTTTGCATACTTCCATTATAAAGAAACATATTCAATTCATCAAAATAGTATTTGCATCCGTCTTTTGTATTTCCACTTTTATCGGTATAGTTAGATGTGTTGTTAGCACCACTACTAGAAACATTATTATTAGTGCATCCATCTTTATCATTTGCAACTTTTAAATCGACATTATTTCTTCTTAAAGTTAATTTCAAACGAGGAATTTCAACAACATCCACAGTGATATTACTATCTAATATATTTTTAGAAGTATCATTTTCATCATATTCATTATTTATATAATAATTATCGTTATTAATACAATTGCCTCTTTTAAATAATGATTTAATGTTAAGAGTATAAATTAATATATATGTTATATGGTCAAATTTCATTAAAATGTTGTAAAAATCTTTATACACATCATTATTTTCATAACTTAAAATATTTATAAGAGTCATAGGTTTATAATCATTGTTTACTTTTAAAGAAGCGACTTTTTTAGAATTATTTGGAGTATTAAATATTCTTAATTTTTGTATAATACCATATGGAATATGTTCACATATACCCTTATTATTTTTATTAATTAATAGCTTATTTTTTATCGATTTTTGTGAATTTACATTATTGCCATATTCTTCATCGTTAAATAATTTTATATATATGATATTATTTTTATTTTTTTTACTTTTCTTCATATTTTTAACTTCACCAATCAAACTGTTATCACTGTTATACCAGAAACTATAATTTTGGAGCAATATATTTGGAATAAATGTAGACAAATAATTAGGATTCAAATATGTTTGAACTTGCATATTATTATATATATTTCTCGATATACTTACATTATATTTTTCATACAACCCTTTATTATTATAATAACATAAACGAACATTATTATTTTCAAAATGGTAATATAAATTTTTGCATCTATTAATATCAGTGGAAAAATATATTTTTTTTACATCACTACAATAATATAATTTTTTGACAAATCTATTAACAATATAATAAATGTTATATATAAATATACAATCAATGTCTTTACGATATAATATTTCTCTCAGTCCGAGTCCTTCAACTTTTGGATCTAATATCTTACTGCTATCAATATTACTATTATTTGTGTTTAGAATATTTGTATTATTGCTACTTTTTATAATGTCTCCATCCAAAATATTCAGTTTGTTACCTATATTATTTGCTGCATGTTTATCTTCAAAACTATCATTATTTATTTGTCCTTCTCGGTTAGTATTTTTGTCACCTTTTCTTATTTTTTCTTTGCAATTATAAGAAGTATATTTACTGTTTTTATCTTTATGTTCATATTCGGAATTATAAAAGGTCGAATCATCATTTTCCAATAGTGAATCATAAGTAGGTGATGAACTAGTATTGTTTGTATCTTTTGAAGAATCCTTGTCCTTCTTTACAGACTGATCTTCATTTTTTTTGATAACAATGTTACCATCTTCACTAAATGATGATTCATCTGTTATACACATTAAACTACTATCATATTGATTTTGTTCATATTTAAAATTGAAAAGACCTTCAATATTTTGAGTCTCATAATTGATATTAAACGATTTTAATTCATAATAGTTACCCATTCCATTATATCCATCTTTATTATCATCTTTGCCTCTACTTTCATCCCCTTCATTTTTATTATTTTTTTTATTATCACCATTATTATTAAATAATTTGCTCATATCTTTAATATTGTATTCCCAAATTATCCTTATATATATATCGTTATCTTCTTGTTCATATAAAGTTCCACATTTTACTTCACTGCTCAGAAAATTGTGAAATATTGCCATATTCGGCATATTTGTTAACATATTATTACTTTTTATATAAAAAACTTTTGATTTATCATATTTGTAACACATTAAATTTTTTAGGGTAATTTTTCGTGAGTTCCTCCAAATATTGAGGGTGTGTTTTTTTCCAATGATATTAAAAGCACAAAAATTTTGATAAGACTGGGTAATTAATACTTTAATGTTTTTTTTTATCTTTTGAATTTTTTTTTTCTTATTTGAATTCATATAATTTTTATTATATAAAAATACATCTCTATAATTTTTAAATTTTTTAATATTTTCATTTAATGTTATAATATTATTATCTTTATAGGAAAATGTGAACAATTGTAAATTTATTAATATATTTTTTTCTTTGATAATTTTTTTAATATATGATATATATTTATTATTGCTTAGTATGCTATCCTTTTTTAGTTTCGCCTTTTCTCTTTTCTTTTTTTCTATGTTGCTATAGCCTTTTGTGCTGCTTTTAAAAAACACTGGGAAATTTAACAAATTATTAACAGAATTAGATGGTATAGATTCTGTATCATGCAACGGATTCTTTCTATTAGATGTGTTTCCATTCATAGTGTTATTATTACTGTTACCATTATTTAATGTGTGTTGTATTTTTTTTTTATTTTCGCTTCGTTTTTTTCTTTTTCTCTTTATTTTAACAACCATATCATTTTTGTAATGAATATTTTCATTATCCTTTTGATTTTTCAACTCTTTTTGATTCCTCATTTGAGTATTTGCGTTTGATACCCCATCATTACCTAATACAAGTTTTTCATCTAATACATTTTTAGCATCACTATCAATTGAGAGATTCTTTTTATTATTAACATTCATTACTTCTTCATTTCCTTCAGCATTATTGTATAAAGAGCTATGACAATTAGACAAAGAAGAATGATCATATGATTCAGAAGAAGTATAACATGATGAAGTTTCAGATGAACTTAATTCCGCTTCTGAAGCACTAGATGTCGATGAAGTAAAATAATAGTTTGACTTAGTTATGAAATTTTCATTGTTATCTCTTTTCGATTTAGATTTTGTTATACGATAATCAAAGTCTTCATCAATACTTCTATTATCATTTACAACATTCTCTATCGTATAAATTCCTACATGCTTAAATTTATGAACAGGTAGCCATTTCCTTATAATATTAG